>NC_081568.1:1104378-1105113 GCF_022355385.1 Mustela nigripes
ATCTTTTCATGTGTCTGATAGCCATTTGTATGTCTTGATTGGAGAAGTGTCTGTTCATATCTTCTGCCCATTTTTTGATATGATTGTCTGTTTTGTGTGTGTTGCGTTTGAGGAGTTTATTATAGATCCTGGATATCAACCTTTTGTCTGTACTGTCATTTGCAAATATCTTCTCCCATTCCGTGGGTTGCCTCTTTGTTTTCTTGACTATTTCCTTTGCTGTGTAGAAGCTTTTGATTTTGATGAAGTCCCAAAAGTTCATCTTCGCTTTTGTTTTCTTTGCCTTTGGAGACGTATCTTGAAAGAAGTTGTGGCTGATATTGAAGAGATTACTGCCTATGTTCCCCTCTAGGATTCTGATGGATTCTTGTCTCACATTGAGGTCTTTTATCCATTTTATCTTTGTGTACAGTATAAGAGAATGGTCAAGTTTCATTCTTCTACATATAGTTGCCCAGTTTTCCCAGCACCATTTATTGAAGAGATTGTCTTTTTTCCACTGTATACTTTTTCCTGTTTTGTCGAAGATTATTTGTCCATAGAGTTGAGGGTCCATATCTGGGCTCTCTACTCTGTTCCACTGGTCTATGTGTCTGTTTTTATGCCAGTACCATGCTGTCTTGGTGATGACAGCTTTGTAGTAAAGCTTAAAATCAGGTAGTGTGATGCCCCCAGTTGTATTTTTGTTTTTCAACATTTCCTTAGTGATTCGGGGTCTCTTCTGATTCCATACAA
>NC_081568.1:1105213-1141809 GCF_022355385.1 Mustela nigripes
AGAGTAGAGAGCCCAGATATGGGCTCTCTACTCTGTTCCACTGGTCTATGTGTCTGTTTTTATGCCAGTACCATGCTGTCTTGGTGATGACAGCTTTGTAGTAAAGCTTAAAATCAGGTAGTGTGATGCCCCCAGTTGTATTTTTGTTTTTCAACATTTCCTTAGTGATTCGGGGTCTCTTCTGATTCCATACAAATTTTTGGATTATTTGCTCCAGCTCTTTGAAGAATACTGGTGGAATTTGGATCAGAATGGCATTAAAAGTATAGATTGCTCTAGGCAGTATAGACATTTTAACAATGTTTATTCTTCTGATCCAAGAGCATGGAATGGTCTTCCATCTTTTTGTGTCTTCTTCAATCTCTTTCATGAGTGTTCTGTAGTTCCTCAAGTATAGATCCTTTATCTCTTTGGTTAGGTTTATTCCAAGGTATATTATAGTTTTTGGTGTATAGTAAATGGAATCAATTCTCTAATTTCCCTTTCTGTATTTTCATTGTTAGTGTATAAGAAAGCCACTGATTTCTGTACATTGACTTTGTATCCTGCCACGTTGCTGAATTGCTGTATGAGTTCTAGTAGTTTTGGGTGGAGTATTTTGGGTTTTCCATATAAAGAATCACATCATCTGTGAAGAGATAGAGTTTGACTTCTTCATTGCCAATTTGAATACATTTTATGTCTCTTTGTTGTCTGATTGCTGTTGCTAGGACTTCTAATACTTTGTTGAACAAGAGTGGTGAGAGTGGGCATCCTTGTCGTGTTCCTGATCTCAACGGGAAGGCTGCAAGCTTTTTCCCATTGAGGATGATGTTTGCTGTGGGTCTTTCATAGATAGATTTTAGGAAGTTCAGGGATGTTCCCTCTATCCCTATACTTTGAAGCATTTTAATCAGGAATGGATGCTGAATTTTGTCAAATGCTTTTTCTGCATCAATTGAGAGGACCATGTGGTTCTATCACATTGATTGATTTGCGAATGTTGAACCATCCTTGTAGCCCAGGAATGAATCCCACCTGGTCATGGTGGATAATCTTTTTAATGTGCTGTTGGATCCCGTTTGATTTTGGGGACTTCATCAAAATCAAAAGCTTCTGCACAGCAAAGGAAAGAAAACAAAGAGGCAACCCATGGAATTGGAGAAGATATTTGCAAATGACAGTACAGACAAAAGGTTGATATGCAGGATCTATAATGAACTCCTCAAACTCAACACACACAAAGCAGACAATCATATAAAAAATGGGCAGAAGATATGAACAGACACTTCTTCAATGAAGGCATACACATGGCTATCAGACACATGAAAACTGTTCATCATCACTAGCCATCAGGGAGATTCAAATTAAAACCACATTGAGATATCACCTTACACCAGTTAGAATGGCCAACATTAGCAAGACAGGAAACAACGTGTGTTGGAGAGGATGTGGAGAAAGGGGAACCCTCTTCCACTGTTGGTGGGAATGCAAGTTGGTGCAGCCACTTTGGAAAACAGTGTGGAGATTCCTCAAGAAATTAAAAATAGAGCTTCCCTATGACCCGGTAATTGCACTACTGGGTATTTACCCCAAAGATGCAGATGTCGTGAAAAGAAGGGCCATCTGTACCCCAAAGACAGAGTCAATTATCATACGGTTTCACTTATTTGTGGAGCATAACAAATAACATGGAAGACAAGGGGAGAGGGAGAGGAGAAGGGAGTTGGGGGAAATTGGAAGGGGAGGTGAAACATAAGAGACTATGGACTGTGAGAAACAAACTGAGGGTTTTGAAGGGGTGGGGGTTGGGAGGTGGGGAACCAGATGGTGGGTATTAGGGAGGTCACGGATTGCATGGAGCACAGGGTGTGGTGCAAAAGCAAGGAATACTGTTATGCTGAAAATAAAAAAACAAAAACAACAACAAAAAAAATCCTCCCAAGAAACAAGAGCCCAGGACCTGAGGATTCCCTGGGGAATTCTACCAACCTTTCAAGGAAGAAATAACACCTATTCTCCTGAAGCTGTTTCCAAAAATTTAAGCAGAAGGAAAACTTCCAGACTCTTTTTTATGAAGCCAGCATTACCCTGATCCACAAACCAGGCAAAGACCATACCAAAAAGAAGAATTTCAGACCAATATCACTGATGAATATGGATGCTAAGATTCTCAACAAGATCCTAGCAAACAGGATCCAACAGCACATTAATAAGATTATCCACCATGACCAGGTGGGATTCATCCCTGGACTACAAGGATGGTTCAACATTCGCAAATCAATCAATGAGATGGACTGGATTTTTACTGCCAAAGTAGGAAACTTCACGTCCGCTTGGAATACGTGGCAAGGGCCGGGCTGCGGGGGCCTTTCAGGGAGGACGGACGTTCCTACCATCGGGTGCGTTTTAAGGACTGTGCGACTTTTTAAAGACCCATTTTGAAATTCACTCTGATGTCTGGAACCTGAGTAAACTTTCTGGGTTTTCAGGGGAAGAAGTTGAAAAGTGTTTTCTGTGAGCTTCAAGTTCTTGGGCAAGTGAGTAATTTCCTAATATTTAAGAAATGCTTTATGTGTTCTGAACTTCGCTTCTCACCATTTAAGTAATGATGGGAAAGGGTTTGGCTGCTGTGGCGCTGCCTAACGCTGGAGCCGGGAGGGACGCTCCCGTTCTGTGAAGGGTCCGCTTTCTCTCCCGTCCCGGAGCCCGCTCACCGGATGGGCCAATGACTGCGCTGAACATACACGGGGAGCGTTGAAGGCGGAATGAATTGAAGTGCATTCCAGCAATTACAAATCCGTGTGTCAGGCCAGGGCCGCCAGCGCCCGCTGTCCCTGAGTGGGTGGCGGCCGTGGGATGGCTGAGCCCTTTCTCCTCTTGTGTTCCAAACGCATGTGAGCATGGATGAGGCCGTCCTCCGTGGCGCCGGGGTGGGGCACCCTCCCCACACACAGCCCCGGGGGCTGGGGCACAGCGAGAGTGGGGGTGAATGCTGGCCTCACCCCATGGGGCGCTCGCCACAGGGCCCACCGGCCAGGACAGCTCTTCTCCGTTCAGCAGGCTCCATTAGCAGGGCATTCACACTCTCGGAAGCCGTGACCTAAAACCACGGCCCAGCTTCCCTGGGCTGGCCCCCCCTCGCCTCCTACCCCCAGGGAGCAGCGTCCGGGAGGGAAGCGAGGCTCGTCGGGGAATGGATGAGGCCGCCCGACAGCAGGGCAAGCCACGTCGGCCGCACAGGGCGCGCACACACAGGTGAGTCTCACGACAGCCCTGGGAGTCAGCCCCAAGCGCGGTCCTCCGGGGAGGAAGGCCAGCGGCTGAGCGGACACCGGGGGTCTGTCCCTGCCCCCAGCAGGTGCTCTGTGGTTCTGCCATGTGGTTCCCTGTGAGGTCTTCCCTTCTGGTCGACCCCCCACCCCCGTGCACAACCAGCTGAGGGGCCCCGGGGGTGGAGACACTTGGGCCCCGCCGGTCCCTGCAGGCCTCCGGCTCTCTTTCTGCAAGTGCAG
Organism: Mustela nigripes; assembly: GCF_022355385.1. Lineage (NCBI taxonomy): Eukaryota > Metazoa > Chordata > Mammalia > Carnivora > Mustelidae > Mustela > Mustela nigripes. The sequence continues at coordinate 1,108,708 of NC_081568.1, forward strand.
TTTCCTTGGGAAAACTGGTCTGGGCTCAGAGGGTCAGTTCCCATGCAAGGAGCACCCACCGCTCCGCACTTGCTCCGGTCTCTCCGAAGACTAAGGAGGCCCAAGCCATGGCCGGGGGCCGCGTGTCCCGTGGGTGAGCTGTTCCAAGCTGCCCTGTTCGGGACTGTCCTGCAGCCTGGAGAGGCCAGCAGGGCCGGCCGCGGCTGCGTTGGGGACAGCAGTCCGCACGCGCCCCTCTGCGCCCCCCGTCGGAGGCGCCCGGACCGGACATCTGTGTAGGGCCGCGGGTGGGGGGTGACACAGAATGGGACCCCGAGTCTCCGCCAGAGCGCAGGCCGCGGACGGACAGGCTGACCCCAGACCCAGCTTGCTTGGGGCCCGCGAGCACCTTGGAAGGAACAAAGGGCAGGTGGTTTGATTTTCAGGGGAAGGAATTCCACGGGGGAATCGAGCGACTTGTGTAGCCGACAGTATCAGTTCTAAAAAGGCAATTTCCGGATTAATAACAAAGGCGCTGCTGTAGCTCGCGAGCTCCTTCAGGACGCGCGCCGGTGACCCACGGAACATATTGTGCCCCGCGGCTCCCGGCTGAGTCGTGACTCGACAGTCCTCCCCGCTTTAATGCGTGATGTCTATTAAAACGAGCCGCCGCTCGCCGCCCCCGGAGAGGAGAGGCGCACCGCAGCGGACGGCGCTGGCTGAAAATTGCGGCTCCAGTCTTGGAGGCGTGCGTGTCTCTGCGCCGCAGCACGGAGGGGAAGAGTCATGCGAAGCCTCCAGTATCAGGCAGTTTCCACTCGTTTTCCCTCCTGACGTAAACTTCCTACACCAAGGGACCCTCTGGACACAAGACAGACAGGTGACCCCCATATTACTGGGGTGCGTGGGTCTCCGCACCCCGCTGCACGCGGGTCTACTTACGCACGCACGGAAGCGTTTGTTCATCCGCCGAGGACTGTGTGTTTCTGAACAAGCCACTGTTTGTGTCTCACCAGCCGCGCTCCAGCCAGGCGGCCGAGAGGCTGGGCTTCGGGGGACGGGGAGGGCGGACCTCGCCTCGGAGAGCGGCTGCTGCAATCTAAGCACAAGGTTGACGTTGTCCGTCTGCTGGAGTTTGTTGTGGTCTTGAGTGGATAGAAACCCAGTCCCTGCGCTTTAAAACGGACAAAACACGTACAAATATTTGTCGTGACCACTGCCCTCTTTACGCTGGCCAAGGTGGGTCTGTGGGTGTAGGTCCCACAACTCCCCGTGCTCTAGGTTGGGCAGGGCACGGATGAATAAATAGCATTTCTCGGGAAACTCCTCTTGGGGATTGCACCTAATTTGCTTAAGGAAAATGCAAAACAGATTCTGAATTTCACAGTGAACTGAAGCAAATCTTCCAAAATGCTGTGCTCAGGGAGGGTTTTTGTGCCCAGCCTCCTGTCTGCTCTGCTGGCCAGACCCTGGCACACCTGGGCAGGGCCACCTCTCCAGCGGCTGGCACAGCCTCCGCACCTGGCCCTCCAGGGGCGTCCAGCTGCTGCCAGGGCGCCAGAGGAGAGCAGGCGTCTATGCAGGCGGCCGCGTCACCTTCCAAACTAGGTCTGGGGTCTGGGACCAGGCCCAGCAGAAGCGTTTGCATCGATTTTCTCTCCAAGAACAATGGCGTCCTGGATCGCAACTCTGTTGTGTCCTGGACTCTGTCCCTGGAACCACTCGGAGTGCCACGATTCTGTGGTCCCGGCCGCGCTCACGGATGAGTGGCGGGACGTCATGGTGAGGGTCGTGGGCAGTGGCTGGAAGTGAAGATCAGAGGCCACTGTCAAGGTCACGGCGTTCATGGAGGAAGGTTATGGGGACGCCTTGAGAGAAAGGCAGGGAGGGGCACCGTCGTCTGGATTGTGGGTGTGTTTCTGGTCTCGAGCAGGAGTCGTTCCCTTGTGCGAACATCTCCGACCGTTTCCATCTCAGACTGCGGAACTGGGCAGCACGGAGGCGCGCGAGCGTGCCACGGGGCTCCAAGGGCCGTTCGAGGGTCAGTGAGCTGAATCCAGAAAAAAAAAATGGGCTCAGATTTGAATTTCTTCTGTGATCTCTGTGGGGAAGTTCAGGGAGACAGACCCTGCGCTCTGGTGGCCTCTGTGGAGTCCACGTGCTCCTGTGCGTGTGGGCCCGGGGAGGGGGAGAGTGTAGAACAAGATCACGGGAAATAGGGAGAGGAGAGGGGCCGCGAGCAGGAGGGCAGGGCCGGCTCGCTCAGGGGGGGCACAGGCGCGGGCTCGTCCACTCTCCCCAGCTCTCCGCGAACTGTGGAGAGAAAGTCGGGGCCCCTGAAGGTAAACCCTCACTCGTGAGCTCCATCCTGGGCTTTCCCAGCACACAGGAAGCCTGGCCGCAGTCTTCAGGCCTCCTACGTCCCCTGCTCCCAGAACACGCATGCCTCGCTCGGTCCCCGGGTGAAGCCACTGGGGCGCCGGGCCGAGGACCGTGTGCCGAGGACCGTGTGCCGATCCTCCGATCGTCTGCGAGAGGTCAGTGAGCGACAGGATCAGGGGTCAGATAGTGTCCAAAACGTACCCGGTCCGTAGTTTCCCGTCTGAATCTGGACCCAACCGCACTCGGACCGCAGGAAGGACTTGCGGGGGGACCTCGAGCCGGTGTTTCCGCAGCTTCTTTGCTCCCCGTCTTGCACCACAGCCAAACAGACTCGTGGGTTTCCTGAGACTTTCCTAACAAACTCACCTGTGCGCTGAGGGGATTACGGAAAATTTCCATCTCGAGTGTTAGTTTTGGAAATGGAGGCCCAGAAAGTGTTGGACGCCCCCGCGGCTCCCGCACGCCCCTCCTGCACGAGTGCGAGCACGTGTGTCACGCGTGTGGACGTGTGGGCTCGCCGGCCGCTCCCACAGCCCACGTGCTTTCTGCGGCCGGAGACCAGAGCACGGGCAGAGCACGGCTGCTGAAGCCCGGCCACGAAAGGGTGTGCAGGACTCGGCAGATGGGGTCTGCCCGGCTGGACGCCAGATGCGCTTCGGGGGCGGGAGCCAGGGCGTCCCGTTTGGAAGGGCAGAGCCACGGTCAGCAGGATACGGAGCACAGCAGGCGTTTCTCCAAATCCCACATTCACTTGGGTCATCCTTCTGCCCGTTTGAGAGGGTGTTGAGGTGGGTTCCAGGCCTGGGGGCTGGCCACAGCGCAGTGGGGGTCCTCACGTCCACGGGCCCTGAGCGGCTGTGCCCCAGCTGGGCGGGGACAGCCTGCCGGTCCTGGCTCTCCTCAGGGCCTTTGTTGGTGGAATCAAAGGAGCAAATTCGGTCACAGCAGATGGCTGGGGTCCCAGCGAGAGGCCAGGGCCCTTCCTGGCGATGCCACAGCGTCTGGGTGGAGGTCTGCAGTGACCACCCTCTCACCAGAGTGGGAGCTGCCCGAGGGGCATGTGGGGACACTCTCCTGCCTCCCTGGGCCGGCCACGTCCTGCGGCTGCCACCTACCTGCAGGGCTCTGTGCACAGGGGTGAGGCTCCAGGTGGCCCAAAGCCTCACCTGGAGGGGGGGGGGAGGGGCCCCAAGCAGGCACCGCGGTGAGTTACCAGATTTCCCCTGTGCTCGCAGCGGGGGCCGGGGTGTCCGCTCAGACTTCACTGCGGGCTCGCCGCAGGGGTCATGGCCCTAACGCGGTTTGACAGCCGTGGCAAGGCGGTGTAGGTGCTGGAGTCGGTGACTGTTGTGGCTCACGAGCCCTCGTCCTGGTGTTGGCGTGGGGATTAGACAACGGGGTGCTCCAGCTTCATCACGGAGAAGGGACAGCAGGACGAGCATAAACTGGATGGGATTATTTTTGAGGATAAAACACAGAATCTAGAAAAACGGAAGCACTGGAGGAGACAGTTGGGACTTAGGGCAGGACAGGGGAGTGGTCCGGGGTGTGGGCAAACGCAGGACCCGCTGGGCTGGCCGCGAGTCGGTGGTTTCCAACCAGGGAGGATGGGGGCAGCCTCTCGCCTCCGCTGGCCTCCCTGAGCCAGTGGCCAGGCTGCGGGGATGCCGAAGAAAGCCAAACGTTTTGTGGTCCCGTCTTGGGTCTTGGGGTTCCCTCTTCCCTGAGTGACTGGCCCAAAGCTGCCTTTCCTCTGACAAGCAGAGGCGTCTCCGGCGTCGTGGACTGAGCTGCCCGACGCCTGGAGGGCTTGCAGGGGAGCCAGGCGGTGGAGGGGAAGGGTCGGCATCTGCAGGGGAGCGCAGCCGTGGGCTCGGGCCGGCTGCCGGGAGCCCGTGCGGGAGGAAGTGCCGTCCCGGGCGCCCAGACATGGCGTGTGCTCGCTGCTGTGTGTCAGCCACCCCAGCAGGGTGCGATGACCGTCTTTATTTGGTGCACAACCCTGTGGGTCGGCGATGCGATGTGGGCTCGGCTGGACCCACTCGGGAGCCACGGGCAGCTGCCCGCTGCCTGGGGGCCGGTCCCCGGTGCGGCTGGGACACGTCGCCTCTGCTCTGGGCTGCGCCCCGCCCTCCAGCTGGCGCTCCTGGAGGGGAGCACGTGTTCCTTCGTTTGGACGCCAAAGCAGGGAACCGGGCCCCCCGGTGTGGAAGGGTGTGGACCAAGCCCACCCGTGGGAGGAGCTGTGAGGTCACATGGCCAAGCACGTGGACGTGGGGAGGAGGGAGACGTTACGGCTGTCTTTGCAATTATTCGAACACACCTTCTGTCTCAACACAGCGTTCCCTTCTGAGGAGGCCTACTCGGTGTTCGATGGGTCAGAGGCTGGACAGGGCAGTGCGTCTCGGAGGGCGACCGGGTGGGGGGAGGAGGCGGGGCCTTGGCTCCAGCCTCAGACCACCCGTTCACTCTGGCGCTCCAGACGCTCCCAGCCCCTCGGCCCTGGGGACTCTGCGCCCGAGTGAGTGGCCGAGGGAGGACTCTGCGGGAGTGGACGCGCCTCCCATAGTCCTGCACACGCCCGGGAGCCTCAGGAAAACCCGGAGAACTCACGTACTAACCCGGAGGAAGTGTGACACGGACACGTTTCCGAGGTGTGACGCGTGTGCGGGACGACCCCGCGGTGGGGCTGTCGACATCCCGCAGCCCGTGGCCCCTGCGGAGCCTCGCGCCCCTCCGGCTGCCCCCCCCCCCCACCGGTCCCATTCTTCACCGCGGGGGGACTGGGACCTCTGTTCGCGGGATGTTATTGACTTATTCCTTTTCACATTTTCTTTAATTCACCCTTTCCTCATTTAGTCCAAGATATTTGTTATTGTTGTAAAAATCTTTAAGGCAACAATGCAAGGAAAAAGTCAATTTTCAGCTTTTTACTTCCAGAATCGTGACTACATGTTGGATTTTACGGCAGGACGAGCATCTCAAGAACCGGGGGTGACCAAGATGAACGAGGAAGGCTTCCCGAACACCAGACGGCCGTCCGCACGGCGGAGCACAGACGCGGACCTGCTCCGTCCCGGGGTCATCCCTCCGCCGCGGGGAGGAGAGCCCAGAGCCTGGACGCAGGACAGCGTGGGTGCGGCCGACGGAGCCCACACACCTCTCCCGACCTGGCCTCTGCGCGTCTGTGCGTGTCCGTGTGCACGAGTGTGCGTGGGGGCACGGCGGTGTCGGGGGCTGGGGGGACACCGTGGCACTGGGTGTGGACTCCTGACTGCGTGTCGGGTCACAGCAGGATTCTGACCGCCTTCTCCCCGTGTCCATCCCCTCCCGCCCCCCGTGTTCCCTGGGCAGCCCGGCTCCTGTGCCCTTCTGCCCAGCGTCTGTCCTGTCCCATCTCCTATCCATCCACACCCAGAAGCCGCGTGCGCCACGGTTGTGTCCTGACCCCAGCACTGAGGGGCGCAGGGCCACGCTGGGGAGCCATCGCCGTGCTGTCCACACCCCTCCCCCACAGCTCTGCCTCCTCCTCCATCTAAGAAACAATTTCCTGACGTCGCATGACAACAGCACCCGTAGGACGTTCTGGTGAACTGAAGAAACGTGCTTGTCTTGAACCGTTTTTTAAAATAAAGGAGACCTCTCGTGGTTTGCAGAGAGGTGAAGACACAGGCTGATTTCCTGGTTTACTCCGTGGAGGCTGAAGCTGGAGATGATCCCTGCAGGTCCAGACGTCCTGTCCCATGAGGACGGGAGCCGGGGCATGGAACCACCTGTGCACACACGGACACGGACACGCAGGGACACTGCCAGCAAGACGAGACTCCCCGCGTCTCCGTGAAAGTCTCACCGAACACACGCGGAGCCGGCGGGCAGCTGGGAGCAGGCGGGTGGGCGGAGGACGCGGGCAAGTGGCGGACGGCCACAGGGGCTCCTGCCCAGGAGGGTCTTGGGCTCCGTCCAGCCCGGGAAGCCCGAGACCACCATGGGCCATGGCACTGGCTCAGCGAAGCGGAGCAGGGTCCCCTTGAGGGTCCCAGCCCCTCAGCAGCCCCCCACTGCTTCTCACTCAGGAGGAGCTGTGTGCCACAGGACATCGCCCCAAACCCTGCCGTGCGGCTAAAGGAAGCCCATTGCGAAGAATTCAAAATCACCGGGAAGGTTGGATTTTTCCATCTTCAGGATGTGAGACTCAACATTTATGACAAAGCAGAAGGAAATCAGCTCTGATTTGGATAACTTGTAAAGGCAGAGAGAAAAATCAGCACGAAGAAAGACAAAATTCTCTCGAACACTCAATGGTTCCGTGAAATCGTCCCCATCGAGTGACTTCTCGTGCCCCACTTCCTGGAGACACGCACCCGTATGTCCCCCAGGCTCGCCGGCCGCGGCTGCCCGCGTCAGGATGTCCTCCCTTTCCGACGTGGGATGTGTCCTGTCACACGCTCACGCCACGTTCTCCTTGTCTGCTCACCTGACCGTGGACGCAGTCCGCTTCTGTGTCCTGGCCCCGGGAGCCCTGTTGTGGTGGACACGGGGGTACAGACCGCACTACGACATCCTGACTTAGGGCAGCCACAGAAGGACAAACACTGTGACTCCACAGACACGCGGTTCCTCTGCCGGTCAAACTCGCAGAACGGGTGAGCTGAATCGTGGCGGCTGGGGTGGGGCGCGTCCCTGGGGAGCGCAGTCCACCGGGGACGGTGTCCCACCCCTGCAGGGAGGTCCCGTCCTGGACACCTGCCATGCGGCCCCGGGTCTGTTCTTAGCAGTACTGCACGGGCACTTAGGGTTTGCAGAGACGGTGGGTCTCCGGAGAGTGTCCTCACCGGGAACATGTGTGTCTGCCGGAAGGTTCATGTTCAGTTGAAGCCACCCAGGCCCCCCCGCATGATGACCGACGGGATCCATCCCAAGAACCTGGAGTCCGGAAGGCAGGCGGGTTTGGATCCCCAGTCCGGATTTGGCACGGGCATGTGCCCTTTTGTTCCGGGAGGGACTCATCGACCCGGAAGGTCAGTGGCTCTCGCAGACCCTGCTGCTAGAGCCGTGGGCGTCTGGAGTGCGGGAGATCCTTCCAGTCACAGGACGACCCTCCGAGGAAGCGAGATGCATGAGTGCCTCCGTGTACCCTGAGCCGAGCGGTGAGGGCGTGGAGGGCTGTGCAGGGACGGGTGGAGCGCAGGCTTCAGAGGAGGCAGGGGCTCGGCGGGGGGAGCGCTCCCGGACACGGGGAGGGAGACAGGATGGGCTGTCTAAAATTGGAGCATGGCGGTAACTTTGGAATTCTTTCCAGATGCGTCCAGCCATCCAGCAACAGCTTCCAGCGAAGACAGCCCCTCTCCCGGAGCCGGTGCCCTGGGATGTCTCAGAGCCAGGACTGGGGGCGGGAGGCACAGTCCCCTCTTGGCCCCTGTGCTTCCGGACGGCTGTCATGCTGGATTGCGAGGAAGGTCAAGTGCCCTCTTGGCCAGGCTGTTGGGTGACGACCACAGTGTTTCGTGTGAAAGCTCCCAGCCCGGAGGGGGGGTGCCCTCTGGGTTCTGCGTACCCAGGAAGGGCCAGGCTCTGTCCCAACCCGCGGGCTGCTTCCGGGAGCTCCTTCCTTTGGGGGGCACCGTCCTCTCCGGTGTCTCCTTGCGGCCCAGGGCGCGTATTTCCCAGATCCCAGGTTCCCTGCTCTCCTTCCGGCCTGTCGCCGGCAGCTCAGCCGGCCGGACGCAGGAACACGGCGGGCTCTGGGAGGGAGAAACAGGGAAACGGAAGAGTCCCTGGGAAAGGGTCACACTGAAATGCGACCCGTAGAGCCATGGAGACAAGGTGTGCACTGAACCGTCCGCACGCGTTTGCCACGGAGAAGGGTTTCCTCACGTCTTGGCCGCTCACGTCACGACCAGACGGCGCTAGGACACCCGGAAGAAGTCCCACACAGGGGGCCGTCAGAGGACCTTAAGCTCACGTGTCCCCACATCCTTGGGAATCAGCAGCCCGCCGTGACCTGGAATCACAAGACCCTCTACGAACGGCTCCAAGAACTAATTCCATGTCAACACACATCGAATTCATTATTTATGCAGCAAATTATCTTCCTCCACAGCAAGCCGAGAACTTGCCAAATAGGCCATAGCTGCGTCTTCCTGATCTTTTTTTTGGAAGGCGGGGGTGGCTGGGAGCTGGACGGGCTGTGGGTGGAAGCCCTGGGCTGGGGGCGCTCCGGCCACTCTCGGTCCTGAGGGCGCGGCCCCTCCGTGCGCCTGTTTCAGGGCAGGTCCTGCCCTTGGCTCCCCCTCTGGGTCCCAGGGGACCCCCCCTCCCCCACGCCTGCCTCCTGCGCCCCGGGCAGGGGAGGTGCTGGCTGTCCTCCGAGCACCAGGGAGATAATGACAGCTGACGGGCCTCAGGAACACCCCGAGAGAGTGTCTCAGTGCAGAACGCTTCATGACTTGGAGAAGACATGGATTTAAATCTGTTATTTAAATCAGATTAAATAACTGGTGGAGGCATGCGGGGCTGCAGCCGTGTGGCCGGAGCAGGCGGGGGTGGTGGTGGGAACACCTTGTGCTCGTCTCTGAGGGTGTTTCCAGCTACAGGTACGGGAAGGAAAGCACGCGGCCCACAGGGGATGTGCATGGGGCTTTGCAAGCGCGGCTTACAAGAAGGACGCCTTGTTGTGGTCAAGTAGCTGTCCTCCTGTTCCCACGGCAGCTCATTTCCATAACTGCGGCGTCGGCTTCGCCCAATGGCTTGGCCGCTGGTGCACCTGCTCGCTCCGCCATCGTCGGGAGGATGTGGGGTTTGTCTTCTGTTGGGTTGGCGACTCAGGCTCTTGTCGGGAAAACTGAAAGCCAACGAGCTCTCCACTTGTAGATGTTCTAGAATCGTAAGTCATCTTTGAAACCTCTGCCAGCTTCATGGGGGTAGGTCTGTACGAACAAGTCAACACCTGGATGGTTCCCCTCTTTTGTGGCATGATTTTCTTCTGCAGATGGACATTCCAAGAAAACCAGGAATGAATTGAACACCTCAGTTACTATTGCAACAGAAAATGATGTTTTCACTCCTCGAGGCCATCCTGGTATGACTTAAGGGCGCTGAGCTGCAGCACATTCAGCCTCATCTCCAGCCCCACGTTAGATCCCTGACTTGGGTGGCGGGTCTCGTGCGGAGGAAGGTGGTTCGGAGAGGCGGCCTCGTGCAGCTCGATGGACTGCTGGCAAGGGCCTGGTCGCAGCGGCTTCTTGGGCAGATGCCGAGATGCAGAGATCCTCGTGCTTCTAGAAAACGGTCTTCCTGGAGGAAGATGGCAGGACGGTCTCTGGGAAGAGGCCGTGTGAAGCCTGTGCTCCCGGCAGCGGGGCTGAGTGCTGCTGTGTGTCTGCACTGTCCACTCGGTGGCCGTTCTGTGCTTGATTCTTCGGTCTGCGGGCTCCCAGGCCCACTGCCGTTGTGTTGGGGCTGCTGATTGGGGTCTGCGTTAGCACCCCTGGAGAGGAGGGGTTGGGAGCCATGGATTCCAGGACAAGGTCCTGGTGAGGACTAGTGTCCGTCTCGGATGGCTGACTTCGTGGCACTTGGCTGGGCCATGGTGCCCAGCTTTGGGTCAAACATCATTCTGGGACTAGGACAGGGAGCCCGGAAATTAACCCACAAATACGCGGTCAACTCACTTACCAGCAGGGAGCCACCAGTACCCAACGGGAAAGGACAGGGTCTTCCGCGGACGCTGCTGGAGAAACTGGACAGTGACACGCAGGAGGATGAAACCGGCCCCTGGTCGTGCACACACACAACTGAACCCAAAACGGATGAAAGACCCGGACGGAAGACTGAGTCCGTATCCGTCCCGGAAGAAAACACAGGCAGTGCGTTCCCCGACACACGTCTTCATGTTGACTGTTAAAAACCCAACCCAAAAAGCAGAAGTAACACAAGCAAAAGCTATCGAGACCGCGGTCTTCTGTACCGGGAAGGAGACCACCAGCAAACGGAGAAGACGACCTGCGGGCCGGAAGGAGTGTCTGCGCAGGGGCGATCCCTAAAACACGCGGAGAGCTGATGGGACTGCTGCCGAGAACGCACAGCCCGGGGGAGGCGGGACCGGCTGGACGCTTCCAGAGGAGACGTGCCGGCGGCCGACAGACACACGGAAAGTCGCGCAGCTTCTCTGATCGTCCGGGAGATGCAGATCAAAACCACCGCGAGGCACGACCCCACACCCGTCAGAACGGCTCAAATCAACAACACAAGACGCGGCGGGTGTTGACAGGGACGCGGGGGGGGGGGGGTTGTGCCCGGGGGACACGGACTGGCAGTGCGGAGGGTCCTCGAAAATGTAAAACTGAATGCCGGACCGTGGAGGAGTTGAAGTACTGGTGTTTGCCCCCGAAGAGGGAAACACTCCTTCCAGAGGACGCAGCCGGCCTGTCTGCCGCGGCACCATCCACGGTCGCGGACACGTGGAGACCACCTCCGCGTCCACGGAAGGAGGGACTAAGACCTGGAAAAGGATTGGGCGTCACAGAAAGAAATCCCGCCATGGTGACAGCACGGTCGGCCGCGAGGGCATTGTGCCCAGTGAAGCGAGTCAGACGGAGGGAGACGAACACGTAGTCTGTCTGCGCGGGGCCTTGGGCGGCGGCGCGGGCGGCGGGGAGCCCCTGCCGTTGCGCAGGGAGGCGGCCACGTGCAGCCGCTGCTCCGCCGGACGTGCCTTCCTCTGCAGGCTGGGCGGGCCCGGGGCTCAGGGAGGGGGCGGGAGTCGCCCCGTCCTCCGGCCACGGTGACACACACAGAGGAGGAGACGCCGCTGCATCTCTGCTCGGGAGGCCCGGTGGCCGTGAGCAGGAGCGGTGGGGGCCTGGGTCTCGCTTGCTGTCACGGAACGTATGACCCAGGGGCTGTGCTCTCCGGCTCCCGCACCAGTGGGGCCAGACCCGGCTCCTTCCCGTGGGTCTTTGCGAGCTGGTTGGAGAGGCCGGCCGGCCGTGAGGGCGATCCTGCCTGCAGAGCCCAGTGCGATGGTCCCTCCGACCGTTCACGCCGGCGCCGTGCCACATGGCTGTGGACTGGTCACAGACGTGCACAGACAGCGGGGACTCTGACCAGAACAGGACGCAGCTAGGCACAGTTTTACTGTGAAGCAGGAGGAGGCGGTTTAAAGAAATGGTCACGGGCCGACTTGTCTCCCCGAACGTTATGTTGAGTCCTGCGCACGAGGACCTTGGCACGGGGCCTCATTGCAAACTAAGGTCACCGCAGACGCTTCCCGGAGCTCTGAACACGCGTCTGTTGGGCCGTCAGCCACTCCCGCGGGTCCTTCCTGAGAAAGCAATTCTGGACGCAAGAAGACGATGCTAGACTTCGAGAAGGTGCTGGCCTACAGGCCCAACCTCCAGCATCTAAGGTCCAGTCCGGGTTGTGGAAAGTCGCTTGCGGGGCACGCCGGAGAGCACGAGATGTCCCAAGCGTCTGTACTGAGCGGGGACGGCCGGTAACGTGGACACACCCGAGAAGGCTTGGTGCGGTCAACGTGGGCATCACTGTCCAGTTAACAGTAAGTGTCGGTAAGTGTGAGGCGCTGGCTAGCGGTCCTTTGTGCTAAAGGGCCCCGGGCGGCCGCGGTCCGGGCGTGCCGGCCGCAGGTAGGACGCGAACAGTGCCGATCCCGGGAGCTGTTCCCACAGGGCCGGCGCGCACGGGTCTCCAGCCGCCTGCCCGCGGTGCCTCGGCCTCGGACTCCGCAACGGAGCTCACGGCCGCCCCTCCTCCTCCGGTGCTGCGAGGGGCTGATGCCCGTGGACGGTCTCCCAAAAACAAAAGAGGAAGGAAAAGCAGTCCAGGTGGGAAGAGTCAAATTCGCCGACGCTCACAAGGTTGGAGTCAGTGCATCCGCCGGGGCTCCGCGGGATGAATCCGCGTCAGGAGACGTCCTGCGAGGAACCGCGTCCCGCAACCGAGGAGACCGAGGTCCGCACGGTCTGCTGCCTGCGAGCAGGTGCGTGGCTCTGGCCTGACCGCCATCCCCCGCTCTGGCAAAGAGGGCGAACTCCTCCTCCCTCCTCTGCTCCGTCCGGGCCCTCGGGGACGGGAAGACATCTGGTTCCCGAGCCCCGGAATGAAGTCTGAGTGTCACTTGGGGACCCCTCAAAGACACACTGGGGCCTGAAGCAGGGTCATACACAGAATTTACCGCTAAAAGGTGGCAGATCATTGCTTTCTCCTCTGTTTTCCAAAAACTTAATGAGCCTACAGTATTTTCCTTTTATGAGAATGAGAAAGAGCCCAAGTTCTGAATTTATGCCCCCCCATCAATGTCTAACGAGGCTACGCCCGGTCCGGGCCCCAGCTTGGTCAGAGCCCAGCCGAGCGAGACAGGCGAGGTCATCTCATCGTTTGGGAAAGTCGCCTGAGGTCTTGGGACCCGTGACTCCTCTTTTGTAAAGAGGCCACAGGGAACCCTAGGAAAGCCGCCTGCCAGTTTCAGGAGACAGTCCCCGGGGAGCGAGTGAGGGGATGTGGCCCACGGCGCCCGTGACCCCGTGCGGGGGACGCCTTCTCTGGGCGCGCCAGCGTTCGTGCAGCCTGAGTGACAGGAAGGCTTGTGCCGAGAGCAACGCGGCTCTGCCGCTGCCCGTGCCCGGCAGCATGAGAAAGCCAACAGAACGCAGGACGTGAAAAATAAACAGCAGAATTCTCGGGCACAGGAAGCAGCAGCCGGCGTGGGCAGGGGGCAGACGACCCACAGGAAACGGCAGAGGCCGTGGCGAAGGCGCTGGTCTCCAGCGGAACGGAAGGGAAGTCAGAGAAGTGAAGTAGCCGAGAACCAATTTGTTGGAAAATAATCGTAGTCGGTCCACCTTGGTTTCTCCTCAGATCTCCTCACACACACGTGCACACGCCTGGCCGGCTCCGCGCAGGGCGGTCCGCGGGACCCGGCAAGCTGTGTGCGGGGCAGCCGGTTCCCCGCCCTGCCGGCCTCGGGCCATCTTGCTCCGCGCCCGCTTCTCCTCGTGGGGAGCCGCGGCCCCAGCACCTGGCACGGGCCATGTCGGGGGGCGTGAGAACTGAACTGCTGCATTGTTGCTCTTAATCTAAAATACGGGAGGAGAAGGGCGTTGCGGGACATGGGAGGGACTGCGGACTCCGAGAAAGACACGGAGGGTTTGGGAGGGGACGGGTGGGCGGGCGGGAGAGCCTGGCGGTGGGTACAGAGGGGGACACGGACTGCACGGAGCCCTGGGTGTGGTGCATAAACCGTGAATTCTGGAACACTCAAAATAAATTAAAAAAAAAATACAGATTGCAAGGGGCACCTGCCCCTTCCAGCAGCCGCATCCATGAGAGTTCGGCGATGGAAAGAGCCCAGGAGTCCACCAGCTGGCGAGCGGAGAAGGAAGATGCGTACAGTGGGACACCACGCGGCCGTCAGGGAGGTCGACGTCCGGCCACTCGCCACGACGCGGGTGGAACTGGAGGACGCTGCGCTGAGTGGGATGAGTCGGAGAGGCGAGCACCGGGCGCTTTCACTCGCGCGTGCGACTTAAGAAATAAAACCGTTGAACACACGGGTATGGGGGAGAGAAAGGAGAGAGGGGACAAGCCACCAGAGACTCCTAATGGCTGAGCGCACACGGAGGGCGGCCAGGGAGGGCGGCCCAGGGAGGCGCGGGGGAGGGGCTGCGCGGGGGAGGGGCTGCGCGGGGGATGGGCACGGAGCGTTGATGGGCACCGGGCGTTGGATGTACGTGAATCCCTCGAGTCTACCCACGAAACCAACAGTGCATGGTATGTTAATGAACTAAAATTTAGTTTTTATTTTTTAATTGATGAATTAATTCCTGAGAGAAAGAGGGAGCGCACAGGCAGGGGAGCCGCAGAGAGAGACGCGGACCCCCGCGCAGCAGGGAGCCTGACCTGGGCTCGATCCCACACCCTGGGACCATGACCCGGGCTGAGGGTACACACTGACCCGAGGGAGTCACCCAGGCGTCCGCTAGCTAAGATTTAAATTAAAAAAAAGTGAAATTCTGATATGGACCTGTTTGCTTACGCGTTTTGTGCCTCTGTTCCCTTGCCTGTGTAAGGGGCAGTTAATGGCCTCAGGCCTCCCCTCACTGTGGGGACCTGGAGAGCAGGGGCGACCTCTGAATTCAGGACTTTGTCCTACAGGGCGAGGGCTGAGCCGGTGGCAGCCACCGTCCCGCTGCCAGTCAGCTTACGGTTAGCTCTTCCCCGAGGCTGACTCCAGACGCATCCGGAGTGGCCCCGAGAGCCGGGAGCTGCTTCGGAGCATTTGCAAGCATCAGAGGAAACCTTTCCAGAGGCATCTGGGACACAGACTGTCCCACGTCCACGGGACTGGGGGCAAAGCAGAGGGCCCACGAGCACCAGCGTCTGGAAAGGGCGCCTTGACTCATTTCCAGGAACGGTTATGGAGCATCAAAACGTAAATCTTTCCGCGCGAGTTCTGCCTGCGCTTGTTGCCTGGGCACCCCCGCAGCAGAGCAGTCGGAGCCCAGGCCACCCGTCTTCAGACACGTGGTCGCGCTGCCGGGGCTCGGTACGCACCCGATCTCTCCAGAGGGACCCGAGGCCATGGGCCGGCACTCCGTGAGAGCGGACGTCTGTGGGGACGGTCTGGGGGGCTGCGGCGGGTGGGCGGCGGCCCCGAGAAGCCCCTCCATCCGGGCAGGCGGGGATCTGCGTCTGCTTGGGAGACAGAACCCTGCGTGTGGAGCGGGGGCCGCGGAGAGTCAGTGTGCGGGAGATTTCTGGGGTCGTGGAGACTGAAGGTCAGGCTCTTGTGAAAATTGATGACCGGATTTGGACTGAAGACAGGAGGAGATGAAGGATGAGGTTGTCAGTGTAATTGGCCTGATAATTAATTATCGAGGTCCCCGGGTGGGGGCATCTCGCAGGCGAGCGGCAGGACCCCGGTCCCTCGGTCTGTCTGCGTCTGGCTCTGGACTGCGGCTCCGGAGGCTGGCGGAGGAGGGGAGGGGGGCCCGCAGCTCCGGATCCAAAGGCGAGCGAGGAGCCTGCCCTGGCCGCGGGCCCGTGGGGAGCGCAGATGCCGCGACACTCGCACACACGCTCTGAGGCCCGCCCTCTCTGGGCTGCACGGCCGTGCCACAGGCCCAGTGAGCCTGTTTCTCCTTCAGCTTTGCTCTCGCCGCCGCCCGGCTCTTCCTGGGCTCCTGTACCACCGCGGCTGACCGAGAGCCACCCCCGGCCCGGTGGCGTGACAGGCGCCCGTGGGCACTGACCCCACGCTCACTGGTGAGGAGGCCAGGCAGAGGCCCGGGTACTGAGGGGAGCCCGGAGCTTGGCACGGCCCCCGTGATTTCACGGGTCAGCCGGAGGTTCCCTCTCCCGCGGCCCCACCGCCCACCCCGCACACGCAGCGCACTCCCGTGAAGCCCCCGGGCAGCCCCTGACTCAGGGCTGCCGTCAGCCTGGCAGACGCGGCCTCGGGGGTGGGGGGAGGGAGACTCGGGTGGAGAGGTCAGGGCTGAGGCTTTTCAGAGGCGACAGCTCTGCTGCTGCAGAGCTCCAAGACCCGCCATCGGCCGGGCCAGCGACGTGCGGGAGGCGTCTGCTCGCTCAGTCCCGAACGCTCGGCCTGCTTCTTCGAAAGAGCTTGGTTCCCTCTCGGCTGTTACTCACGGTAGAAGTCGCGAGCTCTTCATTACGAAACGACACGCGAGCACACACGGTGGCCAGCACTTAGGCCGAATGGCTTCCCAGGTGTGCCCGCCGAGAAGAATGGGAAAGGATGCGCGGGGTCCGCGCTCGAGCGGGACGGCGGCTCTTCGGCCGATTTCCTCTGGAAGACGGCACGCAGCCCGTCTCTAACTCAAGCAGTTACGGAGGAATCGACCAGAATTTCTGGATTGTTAAGGAACTCTGGGCTTATCTCTCTTTTTCTGAAGATTGCTGGCGACAGACCTGACCTGTTTGTGACGTACGGAAATCATGCACACGCGTGTGCGCCCCAAGCCACGCACGTCTCTTCCTTTCCTTCCTTCCGGCTTGGGGCCCCAGGTCTTCCTGCAGCTGTCGGCAGATCGAAAGAGCAGTTCTCTTTGGAGAGCTCCTTGAAAGAAATCACTTAAAAAAAAAAAAAAAAAGATTTTATTTATTTGACAGACAGAGATCACAAGTAGGCAGAGAGGCAGGCAGAGAGAGAGGAGGAAGCAGGCTCCCCGCTGAGCAGAGAGCCCGATGTGAGGCTCCATCCCAGGACCCTGGGATCATGACCTGAGCCGAAGGCGGAGGCTTTAACCCACTGAGCCACCCAGGCGCTCCCAGAAGTCATCTGTTTTTAAAAACTGTTTCAAGCTCGTTTATTCACGCAGTTGTTTCTCCTAATTGGAATCTCATTCTGTTCAAATGTCCCCAACAGCGGTGGTGACAGTAAACTGTCATCCAGGGACACTCGAGCTCCTTACTAAAAAATAAGCCCTTCGCACTAATGGCTGCCTTGTGTTTTAGGTATTTTCAGTAACAGGAGCAAGATGGCAAGTAAAAGGTAAAGCCCGAGTTGACACCGGGTCCTGCCTGAGCCCAGCGGCGGAGGTGGGTGTGGGGACGATCCTTTAAGCTGCCCCATGTGTGTCTGCAGCAGCATCTTTGCCCTGGGGCGCCTTCCCATCTCCCGGTGCAAGCTAACCTCCTTGCCCTGAGAATCTGCCCTCTTGGCTACAGGCTGGCTCTGCCCACCTGCCGTCATGCTTATGCCCCAGTGCCTGGCGGGTCGCTCTGCGGACGGAGAGCCCAGCCTGTCTGATCGGATTGCCTTTCACTCGGTGTTTTCACGACGAAGCTCGGCCAGAACATTCTCACTTTGCCTACTTATCTGGCCCTTCTAGGTGAGTCCGTGAGACATTATCAGCTGGAACAAAAGCAGTTCTCTGCTGCTGCTGGGACCGGGGAGCCAGGCAGAGGCCAGGCCTGTGGCTGAGGTTGTGCACCGGGGGACGCAGCTGGTGGCTGGGCAGGCGGGTGGAGGAACTGGGCTCTGCGCCGCTCCCGGCCGTGTGAGGGCACCTGCAGCCGCCCCCTCCCCTTTGTTACTCCTGTGCGAGCTCCGGCTGGGAGTCTGTCCCCCAGAGCTCGAGGGTTGGGGCGGGGTGTCCGTGGCAGCTAGCCTCGGGGAGGGCGTGTGTCCGGGACTGCGTCCGGCCTGGCGCGCTCCAGCATCTGCACATGTGAAGACGGTGAGGGACGCTGGCTCCATCGCCAGGGGACGTCGGCGGGGCGGGCATGGGGGCTGCTCCTCGAGGCTCTTGCTAGTGCGTTTCTTTCCAGACATCCTCCCCAGGCAGCCGCCCGCGTCTGTTGCACCATCAGTTCCTGCTCCCACCTCCACAGATCCAGAAGGCCCTGCTCGCCCATCTCTGGGGAGCCATCCTTTTTTTGGAAAGAGAGCAGACGTGCTTGGGCCAGTTTTTGAGGGCCCGGCCCCTCTGCTCGCTGCTGCTGTAAGAGAGTGGCCTACTTTCCAGAAGAAACCAAACACCCTGGAAATGCAAAGTCCACGGGAAACACAAGGTGTCCACTTCCCAGAACGCATTAGCATGGAACCTGGAATTTTATTTCTAACAAGGCAATTAAATGCTCGCGTCTTTCTTGCCATTATTAATGGTAAATGTGGTGTTCGTACTTCTGTTTGCGCAAGGTTTTCCTTTCTTCGAGCTGTTTTCCTGAGAGCCCACTGGGTCACGACATGTGACGTAAGCCGCGGATGCCTTGCATTTCGTAAAACGTTCTTAATAAAGCGGGAAAACTCAGAAGTTCATTTTGTGAAGTCGTCAAATAACACAGGGGAATTACTAATTATTTTAAGGCCACTGTGTAGAGAAACTGCTTAAATTTACACAGAATAGATCTTAATAGAGACTTCTAGTAATTTCATAAAACTCCTGCATGTATCTGGAGATTAAAAGTAGGGTTGGGTTAATAGTTGTAGAGTTACATGCTCTGGGGCTTTTAATCTTGATTTTCCTTTTTCCTTCTATGGAATTACACAGCCACGAAGATGAAATATACTGATTTTGGTTAGGATCATCTGCCTCAAAGGGAGCCGGGACAGTAGCTTCCAGTGTCATCTTCTCTGCACGGATTTTTACCCAGAAAGGGCGAGGACGCTGCGCCCTTCCCCAGGCCGGCCGCGCTCCCCGCGCGGAGACTTTGCAGAAACCGGAATCGCTCCGGAGAGACGGCCCGGGCGCCGTGAGACATGCGCGGGCGAGAGAGGCCACTTCGGTTCGTTCAACCCTCAACACTTCCTACGGGCACTTTTCATAAAAAAGAGGAGTTTTAAAAAACGACTCTCGGTTAAACCCTGCATTAATAACACGCCTGTCCGGGAGGCGCCCTGAGCCGCGCGCCACCGCAGCGCTGCGAGCATCGGAAATCAATACCGTAATCGCCACCGTGGAATTGGATGCGCGGCGACGGCTACTGACGTTTAGGACAGGTGGGCGCGTTAATCAAGCCGGAGTCTGAGCTCGATAAATCGTGCTGCAGGAGGAGGGCGGACGCAGCGCCGGGGCAGGGGCGCGGGGCGTGGGGCGCGGGTGCGGGGTGCGCGGCAGGGGTGCGGGGCAGGGTGCGGGGTGCGCAGCGTAGGGGCGGGAGCCTTCCCATCAGCCGGGGGCGGGGGCGCAGAGCGCACCCTGGGAAGAGCTTTCCGGTTTCCACCTCCAAGTTCCTTTTTTAGTGTCTGGTTTGTTTGTTTTCTGTTGGACACTCCAGTATGAGGCGAACACTCCCAAAGGGGTCTGGGGGCGCTCCTGGGAGGGGTCGACTGGGATCCCGAGGCTGGGAGGCCGGCCCCGGGGCCATCCGTGCGCAGGGATGCTGACTCCTCAGGAGGACTTCTGACGACACGAATCGGGACGCCTGGTCTGGTCGCTGGTGCCGTGCACACCGTGCACATCTGAGCTCTGGACGTGGCCGGGCTCGGCGGGGCGTGGTGCGCGGGGGCCCGCGTGTCGCTGCGCGCTTTTATGTCCCTGCTCCGTGCTCCGCCGCACAGAAACCCGTGCGTCCTCGTGGAAACCCTGCTGGCGGGAACCTCAACTTTTCCCCGGGCCGTGCGCTCTCAGTAGCCGGCGCATTTCGTGCTCCAGTGGTAACTGGACTCTAACAGTCCTTTTTCTGGCATTCAAAACATTGTTTCTTTGTGGAATTAATTCACTCTACATGGAATTAAAAGTTGGTAAGCTTGTTTTCTTTTTGTCCTTTTGTTTTTACGCCCCCCTTTAAGTGTCAGTTTACTTTAGCTTCTGAATAATCAGATTGTTACAAATACAACCCAAAACATACAGGGACTGACCGACAGGTACACGGAAGTTGTGCTTGTTTCCTAAAGATGATGTGATTGTGTGAAAAAAAAAATTCATAATGTTGTTGGAGAGCATAAGACTGTTCAGGTGCCTACAGTTGGAAGTTTTCCTTTATCTGAAGAACAAGCATGTTTTCGCAGTATCGGTGATGACCCGGTGACCTGGTCTCTTGTCTAGACTCTAGCTGACTTTGGAGTCTCAGTGGCTCGGCGGGGAGGGTGGCTGGGAACTTGGGTGGGCGCACAGGCTGGCACGACTTTCTCTGAGGACAGCGAGGGGTCCTGGGCCCCACATTCCGCATGAAGTGTGCCCAAGCCCTGCGCTGATGAGGTCAACCTCGCAGGGCCGGGGTTTTCCCCAGGAGGCGGGGAGCTGACCTCAGCCTGTGGCCGGCTGCCCCTGCTCCACCGCCACTGGGAGGGCAGGCTCCGCCCACCGAGCTGGACCTGCAGAGCCGCAGCCAGGGTGGGCCAAGCCCAGGCCCAGGCGGCTCGCACTGGCCCTGTGAGGCCGCGGAGGGTGGTGGAGAACCCCAGCTGTGCTTTGTACGTCGGCAAAAGCCTCCTGCCCAAAGCAGAAAGTGGCATGTGAGCGGGTCAGACCAACACTGTAAGAGGGCACGCAGGCAGGAACGCATCTGGGAGGGGCTGGGTCCTCGGGCAGTAAGGTCCTGAGCCCCCCGCGGCATCGGGCTGGGCAGTGAGGGCAGGGACGGGGCTGACACCCCGGGAAATCCAGCCGGGCTGCAGGAGGAAGGGGGAAGGTGGGAGGAACGGATGGCTGCCCCGAGGCGGCTCAGCTTACGAGCAGAGAGAATAGTCCAGAGAGAAGAAATGGAGCAGAGGGACTAGGAGCTACAGGAGAGATGGGAAAATGCCTTCCCCGTCCAGCCTGGGTGGGGCAGCCCCGTCTGAGGCCGGCGGTGTCCTGCTGCCTGGCCTGCACCGCCTGTTCCCTGCTCAGCCGCCACACTCCGCCAGCCGGTCCCCTGGAAACCACACTCATCATGCCGGCCTTGGGCTCTGCATCCTTTTCCAGGAAGCCCCCGTGTCTGCTGCCGGGCACTGGCTTCCCAGCAGCGACAGTTGCTTGGCTGGACTAGGAGAAACTGGTTGCCGGTGATCACATTTGCTGAGCGGTTTCTCTTGGCAATTTCGTAGCTAGGGGACAGCCCTCTGGGGCACACTGCGGCGCCCTGCGACTGTCACAGGCTGCGGGGCTTCCAGAGGACTGTGGGGACGTGCTCGTCTGTGCTCAGGTGTTCCCAAGCACCTAGAATTCTCTCTGGGCTAAATATGTATCAAATGAATAGCTAATTATTAGGACAATTTCTTGAACTGGACTGCAAAATCCTACATAAGCTGCCAGTCAGGGGCCACAGAACTGTCCACGTTTAGGTGGGACCCCGCGGCGGATTCCACATGTGGGAATGGGAGAAGGCCTCCCAGGCTGCTTCCAGGCTGGGTCTGTGGCCCCCACGGCTCTCCCTTCTCCCTTCCTATAGCAAAGCCAAGCAAAAATGTTGGGAACAGAACTTTAAATATGGTGGACTTCCCCTTTGAAGGAACCAGATCTCAGTGGGGTTCTACATACAAAGGGTTTAGCAGAGACAGATCTGAAACAGAGCAAAACAGGAGTCTTTACCATTCTTCCAGTCAATGGAGATCAAAAGAGAGATGGCAGCCGGGACACCCATGCGTTCAAGGCTAAGGCTCGTTCTCCACCCGCTCACTGGTGCGTTGACGTTTGGGTGGTTTCCAGTGTTCAGTTTTCGTGGCTGTGTGTGGGACGTTGGGGCCGGTGTCACTGTGTGGTCACCGCTTTCGTCTGCCTCGAGTGGTTACCCAGCTGCCGGGTCCCAAGGTGAATGTCATACTCTCTTCCGAAGAGCCCTGAGAACAGCTCCCGAGTGGCTGCACCGTTGTGCTCCCCCACTAGCGCGTGCCCCGATTCCATCTTCCCGGGCCCTGGACCCACGTGTCACCGCCCACCTTCCTGGTTGTTGCCGTTCTAGTGGGTGTCAGGTGGTGTCTCCCAGTGGCTTGGATTTGCAGCTCCTCAATAACTGATGTGGAGTATCTCTGTGTGAGCTTATTATCAAAGTTTGTATATTTTCTTTGGTGAAAATATCTTTTCTTTGGCGAAATCTCTATTTAAATATTTTGCTCATTTTACTTGAGTTTTGGTCTTGGTTATTGCATTGTGATGGTTCTTTATATGCCCTGGACACAAACCCCGCATTGTATATGCATCCCTCAGCAGGGGTGACTTTTCATTTCCTCAATAGAGTCTTTCAATGGGTTTAATTCCCCTAAGTCCAGCTTATCGAAATTTTTCTTTTCTATATCATGATTCTGGTGTCAGATCTAAGAACTCTGCCTGGTACATCTCTGTTTTCTTCTAAAAATTTCATAGGTGTAGCTCTTACATCTAGATCTGTGATCGATTGGTGGTCAGTTTTTGTACGTGTGCACAGTAAGCGTTTAGGCTCATCTCGTTGCATGTGAGTGTCTAGTGGTCTCGAACCATCTGTCCAGACTGTCGTCATTTCCTGAACTACCTCAGCCCCATTGTCGAAATAAATGAGCCGTGACATAAAGGTCTGTTTTCGGATTCTGTTCCATTCATCTGTTCACCTCTATGCAAGTCCCACACTATTCTGATCACCTTGGATTTACAGTAAATTCTGAAATGGAGACATGGAAGTCTCCAAACTTCACTTTGGCTCTTCTGGATCCTTTGTATTTCCACAGGAAATCCAGGATCCGGTGTCCGTTTCTGCACCGACAGGCAGCTGGATTTTATCGGACCTGCAGCCCTCCAGGTTGGTTTTGGAGACGTGCCTTCCAAGTAGGGATGAGCTGTCTACTCCTGGGCGTGGAAGGCTTCCCCACGCTTTAAAGATCTTGAGCTTCTCTCTGCAAGATTTTGTTATTTCCAGTTCACAAATACACTCCGTCTGTTGAAATTTCTTCTGAGTATTTTATTCTTTTTGCGGCAATCACGAAAGGAAATAGTGTCTGAACTTTATTTTTGGTGGGCTCGTGACTAGTGCACAGAAACACAGTTGATTCTCTACATTGATTAAGGATCCTGGTACCATTCTGATCTCATTTACTAGCTCTGTAGACTTTCTGGCGACCTTAGAATTTTCCACATACAACATCATGTCAACTGTGAATAAAGATACTTTTTCTTTTTTCCTTTCCTGATTAATGTCTTTATTTCCTTTTCTTGCCCGATTCCACTGGCTAGAACCTCTGCGACAATACTGAATAGCAGCGGTGAGAATGGACGTCTTGCACTGCCCCCACTGTAATCTGGCACCACTGAATTCGGTTTAGTGGCTGTAAGTTCGTTACAGGAGTCTTTTACTAGGTTAAGAGTTTCCTTTCATTTCTAATATGTCGATTATTTTTATCACGATAGGTGCTGGATTTTGTGAAATGTTTCTACATTTACTAAGATGATGAAATGTTTTTTCCTCTTCATGCTATTAATAGAATTTATTAAATTTATTTATTTTGAATAGGAAACCATTTTTTATTTCTGGATGAATTCTACTTGCTCCTGGCGTGTAATCCTTTCTATACTGATGAGCCTGGTATGCTCACGTTTTGTTGAAGATCTCTGAGTCTCTCTTCAGGAGAGGTGCTGGTCTGCAGCTTTCTTTCCCGGTGATGCCTTCACCCAGTTTTGGTTTTAAGGTAATTCTGCTTTCAAACAATGAGTTGAGAAATTTCCCCATTTTCTATTTTCTGGAAGAATTCGGAAAGCTTGATATTATTTCCTCTTTAATGTTTTGGTCAAGTAAGCCATCTAAGTGGGGAACTTCCTTTATGTGAAAATTATTAAAATCTTTTTCTAGAGCAGTTTTAGGTTTATAGAAAAATGAAGGAAAAAAATACAGAGACCTCACAGGCCCCATGATCCTAGTTACGCACAGCTCCCCCCCATCACCACCCCCTCCCATCACCACGGCCCAAAGTCTGCAGTTGACTTTAGGGTTCAAATGTGATGTTGTACACTTTACGGGTTTGGATTAAAGCACAGTGGCCTGTATTCACTGTTATGGTATCCCACTGTGCTGTCCGTCATACATAGTCGCTGCCCTAAGCATCCTCTGTGGTCTACCCACTCACGTCCCCACCTCCTGTCCCCCGCAGCCGCCCACCGTTCTCCTGTCTGCAGAGTTCCGCCTCTCCACGTTGGAATCATACCGTACGTAACCATTTCCAGATTGGTTTCCTTCACTGAGTCGTATGCATTTAGGGTTCTTCTGTGCCTTTTTCACGGCCTGATAACTCATTTCTCTTTAGGGCTGAATAGAATTTCATTGTCTGGATGGACCCGTTTTTCTATTCAACTACTGCAGAACATTTTGGTTGTTTCCAGGTTTTAGCAGTTATGAGTAGAGCTGCTGTAACCTTCTGAGTGCAGGTTTTTAGTAGATGTATGTTTTCACTCCCTCAGGGAAGCACCAAGAAGTACGATTGTTGGGTCATATGTCAAGAGTATGTATGTTTAGTTTGGGACAGACGGCCGAGCTCTCCAGCGTCTGCGCCATCTTATGTTCCCTCCAGCCACGAGTAAGGGTTTCTCTTGCTCCACATCCTCATCACCATCTGGTGTCAGGGTTCCAGATTTTGGTCATTTTAATATGTGCATAGTGATATCTTATTGTTTTATTATTTATTTGTTTTTAATTTTTACATTCGTTTTTGGATTTAATCCAACTTAGCTCACCTCCAGTGCGTTCTTAGTTCCAGGGGCAGGATTTAGTGGTGTGTCAGCCGCACGTAACACCCGGAGCTCGCTCCGTCAAGTGCCCTCCTCAATGCCCATCCCCCAGTGTTGTTTTAAAATACATTTCCCTGATGATATACATCGTGCAGCAACTTTTCACATGCTAACTACCCAGCTGTATGTCTTCTTTGCTTGGTGTCTGTTAGTGTCCTGGCCCATTTCTAGATCAAGTAGTTTGTTTTCTTATTGTGGAGTCTTGAGTATTCTTTGTATGTCTGGGATAACAGTCCTTTATCAGACGTGCTGTTTGCAGATTCTCCCAATCTGACTTGTATTCTTGTCCTCGGACATTGTCGTTCAGAGAGCAGGAATTCCCAGTCTCCGCGAGGTCCTGCTTCTCAGGTCCTTCATGGGTCACATCTTTGGTGCCACATCTAAAACGTCACGTCCACATCCCAGGTCTGTGATCCATTTGAGTTTAGTTTTGGGCAGGGCATGCTGTCTGTATCTAGGTTCAGGTTTTTTGCCTGTGGATATCCAGTTGTTCCAGCACCACGTGCTTTCTTTTTTTTTTCATAAACATTTATTTATTTATTTGCAAGAGGGAAAGCAGGAGAGTGAGCATGCGTCGGTGGGGGGTGGGGAGAAGGAGAGAGTCTCTCCAGCAGAGCCCCCCTGAGCATGAAGCTGTCCCCAGGGCTCAGTCTCACAGTCCACGAGGTCACGACCTGAGCTGAAACCAAGAGTTGGATGCTCAACCGACAGAGCCCCACAGGTCCCCCGCAGCACTGTTGATGAGACGAACTCTGCTCCATGGCGCTGCCTTCACTCTTTGTCAAAGATCAGTATTGAGTTTGAGGAGTTCATTATAGATCCTGGATATCAGCCTTTTGTCTGTACTGTCATTTGCAAATATCTTCTCCCATTCCGTGGGTTGCCTCTCTGTTTTGTTGACTGTTTCCTTTGCTGTGCAGAAGCTTTTGATTTTGATGAAGTCCCAAAGTTTATTTTTGCTTTTGTTTCCTTTGCCTTTGGAGACATATCTTGAAAGAAGTTGCTGTGGCTGATATCGAAGAGATTACTGCCTATGTTCTCCTCTAGGATTCTGATGAACTCCTCAAACTCAACACACACGAAACAGGCAAACATATCAAAAAATGGGCAGAAGATATGAACAGACACTTCTCTAATGAAGACATACAAATGGCTATCAGACACATGAAAAAATGTTCATCATCATTAGCCCTCAGGGAGATTCAAATTAAAACCACATTGAGATATCAACTTACACCAGTTAGAATGGCCAAAATGAGCAAGACAGGAAACAACATGTGTTGGAGGGGATGTGGAGAAAGGAGAACCCTCTTCCACTGTTGGTGGGAGTGCAAGTTGGTGCAGCCTCTTCCGAGAACAGTGTGGAGATTCCTCAAGAAATTAAAAATAGAACTTCCCTATGACCCTGCCATTGCACTCCTGGGTATTTACCCCAAAGATACAGATGGAGTGAAAAGAAGGGCCATCTGTACCCAATGTTTATAGCAGCAATGGCCACGGTTGCCAAACTGTGGAAAGAACCAAGATGCCTTTCAACGGACGAATGGATAAGGAAGATGTGGTCCATATACACTATGGAGTATGATGCCTCCATCAGAAAGGATGAATCCCCAACTTTTGTAGCAACATGGACGGGACTGGAGGAGATGATGCTGAGTGAAATAAGTCAAGCAGAGAGAGTCAGTTATCATATGGTTTCACTTATTTGTGGAGCATAACAAATAGCATGGAGGACAAGGGGTGTTAGAGAGGAGAAGGGAGTTGGGGGAAACTGGAAGGGGAGGTGAATCACGAGAGACTATGGACTCTGAAAAACAATCTGAGGGGTTTGAAGTGGCGGGGGTGTGGGAGGTTGGGGTACCAGGTGGTGGGTATTATAGAGGGCACGGATTGCATGGAGCACTGGGTGTGGTGAAAAAATAATGAATACTGTTTTTCTGAAAATAAATAAATTGAAAAATTTAAAAAAAAAAGATCAGTATTGATATGGGTCTGTTTGGGGCTTTCCGATCTGTTCCAGTGATCTGTTTGCCTTTTCTTTCATCAACACTGTGTTGTTTTGATTACTGTAGATTTATAGTGAGTCTTTTTTAAAAAAAAATAGCATATAATGTATTATTAACCCCAGGGGTACAGGCCTGTGAACCATCAGGCTTACACAGCTCACAGCACTTACCATAGCACATACCCTTCCCAACATCCATCATCCAACCACCCCTCGCTACCTCCCACCCCCAGCAACCCTCCATTTGTTTCCTGAGATTAAGAGTCTCTTATGATTTGTCTCCCTTCCCAGTCCCATCTTGTTTCATTTTTTTCCCTCCTTATCTCCTACGACCCCCGCCCTGCTTCTCGAATTTCTCATGTCAGGGAGATCATATGATAGTTGTCTTTCTCTGATTGATTTATTTCACTAAGCATGATACCCTGTAGTTCCATCCACGTCATCACAAATGGCAAGATTTCATTTCTTTTGATGGCTGCATAGTATTCCTTGTGTATATATACCACATCTTCTTGATCCATTCATCTGTTGATGGACAGCTAGGTTCTTTCCATAGTTTGGCTATTGTGGACGTTGCTGCTATAAACATTCAGGTGCATGTGCCCCTTCGGATCACATTTGTATCTTTAGGGTAAATACGCAGTAGTGTGATTGCTGGGTCATAGGGAAGCTCCATTTTCAACTTTTGGAGGAACTTCCAAGCTGTTTTCCAGAGTGGTTGCACCAGCTTGCATTCCCACCAAAAGTGTAGGAGGGTTCCCCTTTCTCCACATCCTCGCCAGCATCTGTCATTTCCTGACTTGTTTATTTTAGCCATTCTGACTGGTGTGGGGTGATATCTCATTGTGGTTTTGATTTGTATTTCCCTGATGCCGAGTGATATGGAGCACTTTCTCATGTGTCTGTTGGCCATCTGGATGTCTTCTTTGTGGAAATGTCTGTTCATGTCCCCTGCCCATTTCTTGATTAGATTATTTGTTCCTTGGGTGTTGAGTTTGCTAAGTTCTTTATAGATTTTGGATACTAACCCTTCATCTGATACGTTGTTTGCAAATATCTTCTCCCATTCTGTCAGTTGTCTTTTGGTTTTGTTAACTGTTTCCTTTGCTGTACAAAAGCTTTTCATCTTTTTTTTTTCATTTTTAAAATTTATTTTCAGGGTAACAGTATTCATTGTTTTTGTACCACACCCAGTGCTCCATGCACTCTGTGCCCTCTCTAATACCCACCACCTGGTTCCCCCAATCTCCCACCTCCCGCCCCTTCAAACCCCTCAGATTGTTTTTCAGAGTCCATAGTCTTTCATGGTTCACCTCCCCTTCCAATTTCCCTCAACTCCCTTCTCCTCTCTAACTCCCCTTGTCCTCCATGATATTTGTTATGCTCCACAAATAAGTGAAACCATATGATAACTGACTCTCTCTGCTTGACTTATTTCACTCAGCAGAATCTCTTCCAGTCCCGTCCATGTTGATACAAAAGTTGGGGATTCATCCTTTCTGATGGTGGCATCATACTCCATAGGGTATATGGACCACATCTTCCTTATCCATTCGTCCGTTGAAAGGCATCTTGGTTCTTTCCACAGTTTGGTGACTGTGGCCATTGCTGTTATAAACATTGGGGTACAGATGGCCCTTCTTTTCACGACATCTGTATCTTTGGGGTAAATACCCAGGAGTGCAATGGCAGGGTCATAGGGAAGTTCTATTTTTAATTTCTTGAGGAATCTCCACACTGTTCTCGGAAGAGGCTGCACCAACTTGCATTCCCACCAACAGTGTAAGAGGGTTCCCCTAAGGTGATATCTCAATGTGGTTTTAATTTGAATCTCCCTGATGGCTAGTGATGATGAACATTTTTTCAGGTGTCTGATAGCCATTTGTATGTCTTTATTGGAGAAGTGTCTGTTCATATCTTCTGCCCATTTTTTGATATTTTGCCTGTTTTGTGTGCGTTGAGTTTGAGGAGTTCATTATAGATCCTGGATATCAACCTTTTGTCTCTACTATCATTTGCAAATATCTTCTCCCATTCTGTGGGTTGCCTCTCTTTGTTTTCTTGACTTGTTTTCTTGACTGTTTCCTTTGCTGTGCAGAAGCTTTTGATTTTGATGACGTCCCAAAGGTATATTTTTGCTTTTGTTTCCTTTGCCTTTGGAGACATATCTTGAAAGAAGTTGCTGTGGCTGATATCGAAGAGGTTACTGCCTATGTTCTCCTCTAGGATTCTGATGGATTCCTGTCTCACTTTGAGGTCTTTTATCCATTTTGAGTTTATATTTGTGTACGGTGTAAGACAATGGTCGAGTTTCCTTCTTCTACATATAGCTGTCCAGTTTTCTCAGCACCATTTATTGAAGAGACTTTTTCCACTGTATATTTTTTGCTGTTTTGTTGAAGATTATTTGCCCATAGAGTTGAGCATCCATATCTGGGCTCTCTACTCTGTTCCACTGGTCTATGTGTCTGTTTTTATGCCAGTACCATGCTGTCTTGGTGATCACAGCTTTGTAGTAAAGCTTGAAATCAGGTAACATGATCACCCCAGTTTTATTTCTGTTTTTCAACATTTCCTTAGCGAATGGGGTCTCTTCTGATTCCATATAAATTTTTGGATTATTTGCTGCAGCTCTTTGAAAAATACTGGTGGAATTTTGATCGGAATGGCATTAAAAGTATAGATTTCTCTAGGCAGTATAGACATTTTAACAATGAAATGGATGCATTCCTGGAAAACTATAAACTCCCAAAATTGAACCAGGAAGAAATTGACAACCCGAATAGACCAATATCTAGTAACGAGATTGAAGCAGTGATCAAAAAAGTCCCAAAAAACAAGAGCCCAGGACCTGACGGATTCCCTGGGGAATTCTACTAAACTTTCAAAGAAGAAATAACACCTATTCTCCTGAAACTGTTTCAAAAAATTGAAGCAGAAGGAAAATTTCCAGACTCTTTCTATGAAGCCAGCATTACTCTGATCCCCAAACCAGGCAAAGACCCTACCAAAAAGGAGAATTTCAGACCAATATCACTGATGAATATGGATGCTAGGACTCTCAACAAGATCCTAGCAAACAGGATCAAAAGCACATTAAAAAGATTATCCACCATGACCACGTGGGATTCATTCCTGTGCTACAAGGATGGTTCAACATTTGCAAATCAATCAATGTGATAGAACAAATTAATATGAGAAGAGAGAAGAACCACATGGTCCTCTCAATTGATGCAGAAAAAGCATTTGACAAAATCCAGCATCCGTTCCTGATTAAAACGCTTCAAAGTGTAGGTATAGAGGGAGCATTCCTGAACTTCATCAAATCTATCTATGAAAGACCCACAGCAAATATCATCCTCAATGGGAAAAAGCTTGCAGCCTTCCCTTTGAGATCAGGAACACGACAAGGATGCCCACTCTCATCACTCTCGTTCAACATAGTATTAGAAGTCCTAGCAACAGCAATCAGACAACAAAGAGAAATAAAAGGCATCCAAATTGGCAATGAAGAAGTCAAACTCTCTCTCTTCGCAGATGACATGATTCTTTATATGGAAAACCCAAAAGACTCCACCCCCAAACTACTAGAACTCATACAGCAATTTAGTAACGTGGCAGGTTACAAAGTCAATATGCAGAAATCAGTGGCTTTCTTATACACTAACAATGAAAACACAGAAAGGGAAATTAGAGAATCGATTCCATTTACTATAGCACCAAGAACCATAAGATACCTGGGAATAAACCTAACCAAAGAAGTAAAGGATCTGGACTCGAGGAACTACAGAACACTCATGAATGAAATTGAAGGAGACACAAAAAGATGGAAGACCATTCCATGCTCTTGGATCAGAAGCATAAACATTGTTAAAATGTCTATACTGCCTGAAGCTTTTGATCTTGATGAAATCCCAATAGTTCATTTTTGCCCTTGCTTCTCTTGCCTTTGGCAATGTTTCTAGGAAGAAGTTGCTGTGGCTGAGGTCGAAGAGGTTGCTGCCTGTGTTCTCCTCAAGGATTTTGATGGATTCCTGTTTCACATTTAGGTCTTTCATCCATTTTGAGTCTATTTTTGTATGTGGTGTAAGAACATGGTCCAGTTTCATTCCTCTGCATGTGACTATCCAATTTTCCCAACACCATTTGTTGAAGAGACATTTTTCCATTGGACATTCTTTCCTGCTTTGTTGAAGATTAGTTGATCATAGAGTTGAGGGTCCATATCTGAGTTCTCTATTCTGTGACATTGATCTATGTGTCTGTTTTTGTGCCAGTACCATTCTGTCTTGGTGATGACAGCTTTGTACTTTTTATTTATTTATTTATTTATTTATTTATTCACTTATTTATTTAACAAAGAGGGACACAGTGAGAGAGGGAACATGAAGAGGAGGAGTGGGAGAGGGGGAAGCAGTCTTCCCACCAAGCAGGGAGCCTGATGTGGGACTTGATCCCAGGACACTGGGATCATGACCTGAGCGGAAGGCAGATGCTTGACAACTAAGACACCTAGGCATACCTGATTATAGCTTTGTAATTGAGCTTAAAGTCTGGAATTGTGATGCCAGAAGCTTTGGTTTTGTTTTTAACATTCTTCTAGCTATTGAGGGTCTTTTCTGGTTCCATGTAAATTCTGGAATTATTGGTTCCATTTCTTTGAAAAAAATTGATGGTTTTTTTTTTTTTTATAAGGATTGCATTAAATGTGTAGATTGCTTTAGGTAGCATAAACATTTTCACAATACTTGTTCTTTCAATCCATGAACTTGGAACATCTATCCATTTCTTTGTGTCTTCAACTTCTTTCATGAGTACTTTATAGTTTTCTGAGTACAGATTCTTTGCCTCTTTGGTTAGTTTTATTCCTAAGTATATTATGGTTTTGAGTGCAATTGTAAATGGGATCGACTTCTTAATGTCTCTTTCTTCTGTCTTGGTGTAGGTGTATAGAAATGCAATCGATTTTTCTGCATCAATTTTATATCCTGACACTACTGAATTCCTGTATGAGTTCTAGCAGATTTGGAGTGGAGTCTTTTGGGTTTTCCACATAAAGTATCATATCATCTGCAATGAGTAAGAGTTTGACTTCTTTTTTGCCAATTCAGATACCTTTTATTTCTTTTTGTTGTCTGAGGCTCGGACTTCTAGTACTATGTTGAATAGCAGTGGTGATAGTGGATATCCCTGCTGTTTTCCTGACCTTAGCGGAAAAGCTTTCAGTTTTTCCCTATCGAGAATGATATTTACTGTGGGTTTTTCATAGATGGCTTTGATGATATTGAGGTATGTGCCCTCTATCCCTACAGTGTGAAGAGTTTTGATCAAGAAAGGATGCTGTACTTTGTCAAATGCTTTTTCTGTATCTGTTGTGAGTATTGTATGGTTCTTGTTCTTTCTTTTATTAATGTATTGTATCCCATTGATTAATCTCTGGATGTTGAACCAATCTTGCAGCCCAGGAATAAATCCCACTTGATTGTGGCAGATGATCCTTTTAATGTACTGTTGGATGCTATTGGCTAGTATTTTGGTGAGAATTTTTGCATCCATGTTCATCAAGGATATTGGTCTGTAATTATCCTTTTTGATGGGGTCTTTGGTTTTGGGACCAAGATAATGCTGGTTTCATGTAATGAGTCTGGAAGTTTTCCTTCCATTTCTATTTTTTTTGGAACAGTTTCAGGAGAATAGGAATTAATTCTTCTTTAAGTGTTTGGTAGAATTCCGCTGGGAAGTCATCTGGCCCTGGGGTCTTGTTTATTGGGATATTTTTGATGACTGCTTCAATCTCCTTACTAGTTTTGGGTCTGTTCAGGTTTTCTATTTCTTCCTGGTTCACTTGTGGTAGTTTATACGTCTCTAGGAATGCACCCATTTCCTCCAGATTGTCAAATTTGCTGGCATATAGTTGCTCATAATATGTTCTTATAATTGTTTGTATTTCTTTGATGTTGGTTTTGATCTCTCTTATTTCATTCATGATTTTATTAATTTGGGTCCTTTCTCTTTTCTTTTTGATAAGTCTGGCCAGCAGTTTATCAATCTTATTAATTCTTTCAAAGAACCAGCTCCTAGTTTCGTGGATTTGTTCTACTCTTCTTTTGGTTTCTATTTCATTGATTTCTGCTCTGATCTTTATTATTTCTCTATTTCTGCTGGGTTTAGGCTTTTTTTTTTTTCTCCAGCTTCTTTAGGTGTAGGGTTAGGTTGTGTACTTGAGAACTTTCTTGTTTCTTGAGAAAGCCTTGTATTGCTATATACTTTCAGGACTGCTTTTGCTGTGTCCCAAAGATTTAGAAGAGTTGTGTTTTCATTTTTATTTGTTTCCATGAATTTTTAAAATTTCTCTTTAATTTCTTGGTTGATCTATTCATTCTTTGTACGATCTTCTTTAGCCTCCATGTATTTGAGTTCTTTCCAACTTTCCTTTTGTAGTTGAGTTCTAGTTTCAAAGCATTGTGATCTGAAAATATGCAGGGAATGATCCCAATCTTTTGGTACCAGTTGAGACCTGATTTGTGACCTAGAATGTGATCTATTCTGGGGAATGTTCCATGTGCACTAGAGAAGAAGGTA
>NC_081568.1:1141819-1146158 GCF_022355385.1 Mustela nigripes
TATTCTGTTGCTTTGGGATGGAATGTTCTGAATATATCTGTGATGTCCATCTGGTCCAGTGTGTCATTTAAGGCCCTTATTTCCTTGTTGATCTTTTGCTTAGATGGGGAATGTTCCATGTGCACTAGAGAAGAAGGTGTATTCTGTTGCTTTGGGATGGAATGTTCTGAATATATCTGTGATGTCCATCTGGTCCAGTGTGTCCTTTAAGGCCTTTATTTCCTTGTTGATCTTTTGCTTGGATGATCTGTCCATTTCAGTGGGGTGGGGGTCAAAGTCCCCTACAATTATTGTATTATTGTTGATGTGCTTCTTTGATTTTGTTATTAATTGGTTTATATAATTGGCTGCTCCCATGTTAGGGACATAGATATTTAAAATTGTTAGATCTTCTTGTTGGAAAGACCCTTTAAGTATGATATAGTGTCCTTCCTCATCTTTTATTATAGTCTTTGGCTTAAGATCTAATTTACATATGAGGCTTGCCACCCCAGCTTTCTTCTGATGTCCATTAACATGGTAAATTGTTTTCCACCACCTCAACTTTAAGTTGAGAGGTGTCTTTGGGTCTAAAATGAGTTTCCTGCTGACAGCTTATCAATGGATCTTGTTTTTTTATTCATTCTGATACCCTGTGTCTTTTGATTGGGGCATTTAGCCCATTTACATTCAGGGTAACTACTGAGAGATATGAAGTCAGTGCCATTGTATTGCCTGTATGGTGACAGTTACTGTACATTGTCTCGGTTTCTTTCTGGTCTACTGCTTGTAGGCTCTCTCTTTGCTTAGAGGATACCTTTCAATATTTCCTATAGGGCTGGTTTGGTGTTTACAAGTTCTTTTAGTGTTCATTTGCCTGGAAGCTTTTTATCTCTCCTTCTATTTTTAATGACAGTCTAGCTGGATATAGTATTCTTGGCTGCATATTTTTCTTGCTTAGTGCCAGTCCGTAATGGCCTACTATGTCTCTGTGGATAGGTCTGTGGCCAATCTAATATTTGTATCATTTTATGTTACAGACTTCTTTTATTTATTTATTTATTTATTTATTTATTTTCAGCATAACAGTATTCATTGTTTTTTCACCACACCCAGTGCTCCATGCAATCTGTACCTTCTCTAATACCCACCACCTGGTTCCCCCAACCTCCCATCCCCCCACCCCTTCAAACCCCTCAGATTGTTTTCAGAGTCCATAGTCTCTCATGGTTCACCTCCCCTTCCAATTTCCCTCAACTTCCTTCTCCTCTCCATCTCCCCTTGTCCTCCATGCTATTTGTTATGCTCCACAAATAAGTGAAACCATATGATAATTGACTCTGTTTGCTTGATTTACTTCACTCAGCATAATCTCTTCCAGTCCCGTCCATGTTGATACAAAAGTTGGGGATTCATCCTTTCTATGGAGGCATCATACTCCATAGTGTATATGGACCACATCTTCCTTATCCATTCGTCCGTTGAAAGGCATCTTGGTTCTTTCCACAGTTTGGCGACCGTGGCCATTGCTGCTATAAACATTGGGGTACGGATGGCCCTTCTTTTCACTACATCTGTATCTTTGGGGTAAATACCCAGTAGTGCAATTGCAGGGTCATAGGGAAGCTCTATTTTTAATTTCTTGAGGAATCTCCACACTGTTCTTAAGAGGCTGCACCAACTTGCATTCCCACCAACAGTGGAAGAGGGTTCCTCTTTCTCCACATCCCCTCCAACACATGTTGTTTCCTGTCTTGCTCATTTTGGCCATTCTAACTGGTGTAAGGTGGTATCTTGATGTGGTTTTAATTTGCATCTCCCTGATGCCTAGTAATGATGAACATTTTTTCATGTGTCTGATAGCCATTTGTATGTCTTCATTGGAGAAGTGTCTGTTCATATCTTCTGCCCATATTTTTATATGGTTGTCTGTTTTGTGTGTGTTGCATTTGAGCAGTTCTTTATAGATCCTGGATATCTACCTTTTGTCTGTACTGTCATTTGCAAATATCTTCTCCCATTCCGTGGGTTGCCTCTTTGTTTTCTTGACTCTTTCCTTTGCTGTGCAGAAGCTTTTAATTTTGATGAAGTCCCAAAAGTTCATTTTTGCTTTTGTTTCCTTTGACTTTGGAAACGTATCTTGAAAGAAGTCGCTTTGGCTGATATTGAGGAGATTACTGCCTATGTTCTCCTCTAGGATTCTGATGGATTCCTGTCTCACGTTGAGGTCTTTTATCCATTTTGAGTTTATATTTGTGTACGGTGTAAGAGAATGGTCGAGTTTCCTTCTTCTACATATAGCTGTCCAGTCTCTGAGACTTGTAAGTTTTACTTTTAGATGATGGGGTGTGGATATTTTTTAATTTTTTAATTGAGGGGAGTTTTCTGTGCCTCCTTGATTTTGATGCTAGTCCCCCCAGCAGATTAGGGGAATTCTCTTCTATAACTTGCTCCAATATACCTTCTGCCCCCCTCTCTCTTTCTTCTTCTTTTTATATCCCCTTATTCTAATATTGTTTTTGTATTACGGTATAACTTATCTCTCAAATTCTCCCCTCATGGTCCAGTACTTGTTTGTCTGTCTTTTTCTCAGCTTCTATATTTTCCATCATTTGGTCTTCTATATCACTAATTCTCTCTTCTGCCTCATTTATCCTAGCAGTAAGAACCTCCGTTTTTGACAGAACTTCATTAATAGCTTTTTTTTTTTTTTATTTCAACCTGGTTAGATTTTAGTTCCTTTATTTCTCCAGAAAGGGATTTTATTTCTCCAGAAAGGGATTCTCTAGCATATTCCACGCTTTTTTTGAGCCCAGGTAGGACCTTGATAATCATCATTCTGAACTCTAATTCTGATATTACTAACATCCATATT
Organism: Mustela nigripes; assembly: GCF_022355385.1. Taxonomy (NCBI): domain Eukaryota; kingdom Metazoa; phylum Chordata; class Mammalia; order Carnivora; family Mustelidae; genus Mustela; species Mustela nigripes. The sequence goes on from NC_081568.1 coordinate 1,144,674, forward strand.
GATTAGTTCCCTAGCTGTGCATACTGACTCTTGTTCTTTTTTCTGAGGTGAGTTTTTCCATCTTGTAATTTTATCCAGATAAGAATAGATGAGTGAGAGAAGAAAATACTAAAAAGGTAGCAATGACCCAGAAAATTGTACACTAACCAAGTCAGAAGAGACCCAGGGAGAGAAGAAAGAGAAACCAGGGAGAGAAGAAAGGAGGAAAAAAAATTAGACCGGTGAATAGAACAGAGCCACACACTTGATTTTGGGTGTATTTTGATCTGTTAGAGAAAACTGCCTCCCAAAATCTTAAAGAAAGAAATACTTTTATATATAAAAATAAGGGTAAGCCCGATGAAGGCATAAAACATGACTGTAAAGATGAAAATTAAAAAAGATTCTAAAAAAGGAATTGATAATAAGTTGGTTGGAAAAGGGAAAAAAAAAGAGGAAAGCATGTGATCAGGCTGTAGACTAGAACAAAGCCATGTGCTAAATTTAGGGTGTATTTTGATCTATTAGAAGAAATTGTATCCCAAAATTTTAAGGAAAGAAAAACTTATGTGTACACCTAAAAATAAGGTGAAATACAATGAAGGGACAGAATGTGACTATAACCATGAAAATTAAAAAAGATTTTTAAATAGGTATAGATAAGATAAAATAGTTTAAAAACGTTAAAATAAGAAAGAGGAAAATATTTTAAAAATAGAATAAGAAAAAAAAATGAAATAAAAAAAATTAACTTTGAAAGACTAAAGAATCATGGGAAAAAAGCCGTGAATTCTATGTGTTGCTTTTCCCTAGCTCCAGAGTTCCATAGTTCTCAGTGATCAGTGAACTTGGTCTTGGCAGGATGTTCTTGCCGATCTTCTGGGGGAGGGACCTGTTGCCGTGATTCTCAAATGTCTTTGCCTGATGTGGAATTGCACTGCCCTTGCCAGGGGCCAGTCTAAGTCATCTGCTTGGGTTCACTCTTGGAGCTTTTGTTCCCTGAGCTCTTTCCATACCGCTTTGGAGGACGGGAATGATGATGGTCTTAGTATCCGGCCACAGAAGCCAGAAGCCAGGCCCCACTCCTCAGTACGCCCTCGGAGAAAAAACAGTCAGTCCCTCCCATTCCCTGGTCTGGTGCTGTGCTCCGAGCTCACCTGGCCTATGACCAAGCATTTCTGTCTCTGGCGCTTGGCTCCGTTTGGAGTCGCCAATCCCAGCAGATTCCTGCTGGTCGCTCCCACGTGACAACTCCTAGAGGAGGAAAGAGAGATTCTCCTAAGATCTGCCACTTGTGGGGTCCCTGCCTGAAAAGCAGTGGCCCGACTGTGCCTTGGATCATGGTTTAAGGTCACTCCAATCTGAGAGCCCCTCCTTGGCTTCCTCTCTGCCACCAGCTTCCCAGCACCGATACCTGGAGGGCTCTGCCACACTCAGGCACCTCTGGTCTTTCTATGACCCTGAGGGACCTGGAACCACACTGTCCCCATGAGGGCTCCCCCCCCC
>NC_081568.1:1146258-1159837 GCF_022355385.1 Mustela nigripes
CCCCCCCCCCCCCCCCCCCCCCCCCCCCCCGCCATTAGCCTCTGGAGCGCCATCCTCAATGGAGCCGACTTCTAAAACTTCCAATTTTGCGCTCTACTGCTCTGCCACTGCTGGAACCCAGCCCCTCCCCCCACGGTCTATCTTCCCGTTGCTTTGGATTCACTTCTCTGCACGTCCTACCTTCCAAAAAGTGGTCACTTTTCTGTTCTTAGAATTGATACTCTTTTTCTCTTTGATCTCCTCTTGGGATTGTAGGTGCTCAGAAAGGTTAGATAGCTATCTAGCTGAACTCCTGCGACCTCGTGATATCTTGGTCTCCTGTCCTTCCGCCCTCTTGCTCCTCCATCCTACAATGAGTCCTAACACAGGGCAGTGTCAGTCATCCAGCTTCGTGTTTCTCCATCAATATTGTGCTGACTATTCTACATTTTAATAGAAAATCTTTAATTGCTAATTAAATTTCTAATAAATATCTCTATTTGTAATATGTTTACTCGTATTTTCTTTTCCTAAAAAAGATTTTATTTAAAATATTTTTTAATTTTTAAAATATCTTTTCAGTGTACCAGAATTCATTGTTTATGCACCACACCCAGTGCTCCATGCAATCCATGCTCTCCATTATACCCACCACCAGGCTCCCCCAACTTCCCACCCCACCGCCCCTTCAAAACCCTCAGATTGTTTTTCAGAGTCCACAGTCTCTCATGGTTTTTCTCCCCCTCCAATTTCCCCCAACTCCCTTCTCCTCTCCATCTCCCCATGTCCTCCATGTTATTCCTTATGTTCCACAAATAGGCAAAACCATATGATAATTCACCCTCTCTGCTTGACTTATTTCACTCAGCAGAATCTCTTCCAGTCCCGTCCATGTTGACACAAAAGTTGGATATTCATCTTTTCTGATGGAGGCATCATACTCCATAGTGTATATGGACCACATCTTCCTTAACCATTCATCCGTTGAAGGGCATCTTGGTTCTTTCCACAGTTTGGTGACTGTGGCCCTTGCTGCTATGAACATTGGGGTACAGATGGCCCTTCTTTTCACTATGTCTGTATCTTTGGGGTAAATACCCAGTAGTGCAATTGCAGGGTCATAGGGTATCTCTAGTTTTAATTTCTTGAGGAATCTCCACACTGTTCTCCAAAGAGGCTGCACTAACTTGCATTCCCACCAACAGTGGAAGAGGGTTCCACTTTCTCCACATCCTCTCCAACACATGTTGTTTCCTGTCTTGCTAATTTTGGCCATTCTAACTGGTGTAAGGTGATATCTCAATGTGGTTTTGGTTTGAATCTCCCTGATGGCAGGTGATGATGAACATTTTTTCATGTGTCTGTTAGCCATTTGTATGTCTTCATTGGAGAACTGTCTGTTCATGTCTTCTGCCCGTTTTTTGACACGATTATCTGTTTTGTGTGTGTTGAGTTGGGGAGTTCTTTATAGATCCTGGATATCAGCCCTTTCTCTGTATTGTCATTTGTGAATATCTTCTCCCATTCCGTGGGTTGCCTCTTTGTTTTGTTGACTGTTTCCTTTGCTGTGCAGAAGCTTTCGATCTTGATGAAGTCCCAAAAGTTCATTTTCGCTTTTGTTTCCTTTGTTTTTGATGACATATCTTGAAAGAATTTGCTGTGGCCCATGTCAAAGAGGTTACTGCTTGTGTTCTCCTCTAGGATTCTGATGGATTCCTGCCTGCCATTGAGGTCTTTTATGCATTTTGAATTTATCTTTGTTTATGGTGTAAGAATGGTCGAGTTTCATTCTTCTACAGACAGCTGTCCAATTTTCCCAGCACCATTTATTGAAGAGATTTTACTTATTTATATGACAGACAGAGATCACAAGTAGGCGGAGAGAGAGGAGGAAGCAGGCTCCCCGCGGAGCAGAGAGCCTGATGTGGGACTTGATCCCAGGACCCTGGGATCATGACCTGAGCTGAAGGCAGAGGTTTTAACCCAGTGAGACACCCAGGTCCCAATGTATTTTATCTTTTTGGTAATTTGTATCTTTCTAAGAATTTGTCTTTCTTGTAATTTGTCTACTTTGTTTAGCATAAAATTGTTCATAGTATTCTGCTTATAATCCTTTAAATTTCTATGAAATCACTGGTGATGTGCTTTCCTTTATTCCTTATTTTGGTAAATTGTGCTCTCCTTTCCCTCTGCATCAGTGTAACTAAACATCTGTTAAATTTCTTGATCATTATAAGGAAACAATTTTTGTTTTCATTGACTATTACTGCATTTTCTCCTCTTTAAAATTTGATTGGTTTCTAATTTTGTCTTATTATATTCCTTCTTCTGGTTATTTTGACTTAATTTGCTCTTTAAAAAAATTTTGTGGATGAAAACTTAGGCTAATTGATTTGGGATTTTTTTGTTTTTTGTTTTCTTTTATAATACAGACTGCTAAAGCTAGAAATTTCCCTCTAAGCACTAGTTTAGCTGCATTCTGTAAATTTTTATATGTTGTATTTTATTTTTATTGATTTAAATTTTTTTCTAAATTCTTTTGTGATTCCTTCTTTGATTCATGAGTTACTTAAAAGTGTGTTGTTTAATTTCCAATTATTACTGTATTTCATAAATTTCTTGTGTTGATCTCTAATGAAATTTATAATTGTATTGTGGTCAGAAAACATACTCTGACTTTAATACTTCCAAACTTATTGTGGGTTTTTTTGGCTCAGTATATGAGCTACATTAAGGACTATTCTTTGTGTACTTGGGAAGATTGTATACTCTGCTGTTGCTGAGCAGAGAGTATCTGCAAGATGTTATTTGTGTCAGGTTGGTTGATAATGTTCAAGTCTTTTGTATGCTTGCTGGTTTACTATCTTGTTTTCTAGAGTGGGATATTAATGTGCCCAACTACTGTCATGGAATTTTCTGGTTGTCTTTTCAATCTTGTTAGTTCTGTGTCACATATTTTGGGGCTCAGTTTTTATCTATGTATACATTATATAATTGTTATATCTTTTTGGTAAGTTGACTCTTTATATTGTCATAAAAAAACTTTTTTTCCCCTTTAGAAATGTGTTTTGTCTTAAAGTTTATTTAATCTGTTTTAGTATGGTTCCTCTAGTTCTTGTATGGTTCCTGTTTGCATTGTATATCTTTAAATCATCTACTTTTAAATATTCTTGTGTGTCTTTGAATCTAAAGTATATTTCTTACAAAGGCCATAACATTGGATCTTACTTTTCTTGTCATTTTGCTTTCAACCCAGCCAATCTCTGATTTCTAACCGGAGTGTTTAATTCATTCATATTTAATGGATTTGTTAATGTGGTTGGATTTATTTCTGCCACTTTGCTAATTGTTGTCTTTATGTTCAGGTCTGTCCCCCTGCTCTTTTTTTAATGCTTTATTTTGTGTTGAATAGTTGTTTTCTAATGTACTATTTTTATTCCTTTTTAATCCCCCTTACTTATGGAAACACTGCTTGAGGGATTACAGTATACATACTTACTCAAATCTGCTTTATGTTAATAGTAGCTTAATTTGGCAAAATGTGGACACTTCATTCCAATATAGCTTAATTGCCTTCCTCCTCTGTGCTCTGATTGTCCTGTATATTACGTTTATATATAAGGCCACCAACACGTTTTTCTAGTTATTACCTAGAGTCATTTTATTTTAAATACCTTTAAAAACAATTGAAAGATACATATACATATATTTAAAAATATTTTATCTATTTATTTGAGAGGCAGAGAGTGAGCAAAAGAGAGAGCACAAGCCAGAGAGAGGTACACAGAGGGAGAAGCAGAATCCCCACGGAGCAGGGAGCCTGACAAGACACTCGATCCCAGGACCCTGAGTTCATCACCTGAGCCAAAAGCAGAAGCTTAACCGAATGAGCCACCCAGGCGCCCCAATTGAAAAATATATTTATATTGTCTTTCCATTTATATACACAAGAACTTTGATATCATTATTTACTTCTTCATGTTATCCTCTGGGGTCATTGCCTTTCAGCATGAATGATTTCCTTCAGTTATTTCTTGTGAAACAGGTGTACTAGCAGCAAATATTCTCAATATTTGTTTACCTAAGAAAGACTTTTTTGAGTCTTTGAAACATATTTTTGCTTGTTATAGAATTCTTAGTAGACAGGATTTTTTTTTCCTTTTAGTACTTTTAATGTAACAGTACTATTAATGTAACAGCTTCTTTCGTGCATTCTTCTTTATGGGAATTCAACTGTTAATCTCATTGAGTTTTTATTGTATGTAGTAAGTTGCTTTTCTCTTGCTTCTTTCGAGATTTTCTCTTTAGTTTGGTTATTAACAGTTTGTCTATGATCTGTCTAGGTGCACATCTCTTTGTGTTTATCTTAATCTGTTGAGCTTCTTGGGTATGCAGATTTTTCTTCAAATTTGGGAAGTTTGCAGCTCTTATTTTTTCAACAATATTTTCAATATTTCTTCAATGTTTTTTCATTATTTCTTCAATGTTTTTTGCTACTTTCTACCCCTTCTGTGAGTCCTATTAAACATATATTGATATATTTGATGGTGTCATATAGCGGTCAGAATCCTTATTTTCTTTACTCTTTTACACTTTTGCTTTTCTAATTGCATATTTTCTTTTGATGTATTTTTAAGTTTGATGATTCTTTACTTGCCTAGTACAAATACTCTCTCAAGCAAATTTTTCATTTGGCTATTGTGCTCTTCAACTCCAGAATATTTCTTCTAATTTGTCTTTTTAAGAATCTCTATCTCTTCGTTGAACTCATTATCATTATATTTTTATTTATTTATTTATTTATTTTAAACAGATTTTATTTATTTGACAGACGGAGATCATAAGTAGGCAGAGAAACAGGCAGAGAGTGGAGGAAACAGGCAGAGCAGAGAGCCCGATGTGGGGCTAGATCCCAGGACTCTGGGATCATGACCTGAGCTGAAGGCAGAGGCCTTAACCCACTGAGCCACCCAGGTGCCCCATCATTATATTTGTTTTTAATTCTTTGAATATGATTTCCTCAATTCTTTGAACATATTTATAATAGCTGCTTTGAGGTCTTTGTCTTCTAGTTTCAACATCTGGGTCCTCTCAGAGAACCTCCCTCTCCATGTGTGGATCATGTTTCCATATTGTTGCATGTCTTGTAATGGGTGCAGTAACAGGCGTTGAAAATGTGATATTTTTGGTGCTCTATTATAACAGTTCTGGGTTATTATTTCCCCTCCTCCTGGTTTTCTTGTTGCTGCTTTTGTTTCTTGTTAGTTCAGTGACTTAGACTAATTCTGAAATTCTGTCACCCCTGAAGTTTGTTACTTCTTCTATCTGCGTTTAGTTTTTAAAAGCTCTTGTTTTTATATTTCAGCCTGGTTTCATAGGGGTCACTTCAGGCTGCTGTACCTTAGTAGTCAGATAAGGATTGGTAAGAGTTTGTCTCAAAATTCCTTGAGCTAATAAAGTTTCCACCCTTAGCTGGCGAATCTGTGTATGGGTTGGGTTGTGCATTTAAACACTGGGCAGTTTATAGGACTTGCTGCAATGTTTGTCTTTTGGGTTTTTGTTGTTGTTGGTTGGTTGGTTGGTTTTGTTGCAGAAATGGCTATTCTATTCAACACCACACACCACTGCAACTGAAGTCAGCTCCTCCTACAGCCAAGACGCCAGTCTCCACTGCCTACCCGGCACAGGGAGATCAATGAACCACCACACTGTGGGATCTGGTGGTATGTGGGGTTGGGGAAGCCCTATAAAGACACCACATACCCCAGTGTTCTCACCTGAGGTACAATGGTGTTTCTTGAATATATGCTTCTCACTTTTGATAATTGTAGAGTTGGGAAGCAATTTTTGACAATACTATCCAGTTTTGTCATTGCTTTTGGGGGAGATTTATCTAGTATCTCACTCCATCATGCCAGATGTCCCACCCATCTAGGATAAAATTCAAGGTTAAAAATATGTGTAAGTATTTCTTGGTTGATATCACCACCACAACAGAGAGTTGGGGACAAATATTGATGCATTATTGTTTATTCTGAACCATCTTATGATTTCTCAATGTTATTTCTCTAGGAAGTCCAGTTTTATCTAAGACTGGTTCTGGACATGTGATGTCATGACTTAAAGCACCAAGACATAGAATATGCACATTTCAGAATTCCTCAGGTATCACTATTATTTCTTGGAGAATATGGCATTATTAGAAGTGTTGCCATAGAAACCAGACATCAAACAGAAGTTTTTATCAACCATCTCCAAAATTTTTAAGACATGGTCTAAGAATCCCACTATTTCAAAATAGGATGACCTCAGTGTTGTTGAGACAATTCGCAGCTGAAAGAGCTGCTGTCTTGTGTCCTGGGACAGCTGCATTTGCCTTAAGGTAAAACACTTCTGTCATTTTATCACCCACAAGCCTGGTGCAGAATTCACTGTCGAACTCAAGGCTTTGTACAAATGCATTCATCAGACCTACAGGTGCAGAGTGGGAAGAGCTGAATCAATTGTTTATTTCAACAGGGCACAATCTGATGCCCTTGGACTGCCCAGAAGGGTCTTCTAGGTCAGACTACACAGCAGGCTCTTGCCCTCTCTCCACTGACATACAGAGCCATAAGAAAAAGCTATTTAAAAACTTTGTAGAAGCTTTGTAGACTCCCCTTGTTGATTTTACATCTGAATTCAAAATGTGGAAAATCGACTCTTTTTATAGTTATTCTGAAATATTTAGAAATAGAAAAACAGCAGCTAATGCTTTCATTTCAACTTAATCCTTTTACTGTATTTTTGTGATTTCCTTATTTCAGAAATATCTTGTCAATATAAATAATTCTGAAATTATAAATAAACAGAGATGAAACTTAAAATCAGTGCTAATGTCACTGGTAACATCAGAGATAATTCCTCCTGATACATTAATGCATTTCCATAAGGCATTATAATGAGATGGCAACATTTTCTTCAGTCACTCAGATTTGTCCAAAATTTGATTTACAGCACCATATTCTCTCCTAGGAATCTACCACAATCTCCTACTGTCTGCTTTTTTTTTTGTTCAGCTACTATTTGTTCTGTTTCAATAACACTGTTGTCCATGATAGTTTTCACGACGTTTGAACATGTTTTAGGCTAGATACCCAGTGTGGGGAGTTTCTAGGTGGAAGGACTGTAAGGTCAGCGATTCTGATGGGTTTTGTCTCATTGCCCTCAGGAGACGCTGTCCCCCTGCCATCCGTTTGTAGCAGTATGATTAGTGCTCACTGTTTTAAAAATAAACTTTCCTTTTTAAAATAGTTTGGATTTACAGGAAAATTGTGAAGTTGGTACAGAGAGCCCCCATATATCTTTCCCTTATTCTTAACACTTCTATTAGAATGTTACTTCTGTTACACTTAGTGAAATAACACTGATACATGATTATTAACTAAAGCCCGTACTTAATTCACATCTTCTTTGTTTTGTAAATTTAGTTAATTAATGTGTAGTGTAATATTAGTTTCAGAGGTGGAGTTCAGGGATTCATCAGCTGCGTAGAACACCCATTCCATCACATGCTGTCCTTAATGCCCATCCCCCAGTTACTCCAGCCCCCCCCCCCACCTCCCCTCCTTAGTTTTTATATAACGTCCTTTTTACTGTTCTAGAATCCCATTGAACAATCCAGAGAACATTTGGTAAGTGTGTCTTATCTTAGGTCATGAAGGAGGAAATAGTTTCATCAATAAGTGAAAAGCTTATGGGAAGTTTTAGGAAAAGGTCATAGATGGGTGTTTAGAAAATTGTTAAATAAGATGCACACTCAGTCTGGTTTTCAGTGTCTGTCCTGTGTGCTATGGGACCCTCCTCCTGGCCTCTAACATCTGTGACACACCTCCCTTGGAATCTCCTTGCCCAGGGTTTTGAGGTGATAAGGACAGTCAGCTCTCATCTCACAGCCTAGCGAAGCCTGGACCATGGTGACAGTGTGCAAGGTACTGTGCGGTGACCTGGAGTCACGGCATCAGGACAGAAGCCTTGTTGGGCAGGTGGCTGCTGGGCTGTCTCAGGGGAGCCATCTCACCTCTGGGAGGCTCAACTCCCCTCTTCAGAAGAGGCAGGGGTTGGCAGCCACCATCCTTTTTAAGCCCTAGGGTCTGGCTTCATTCTCACCTGGACCCAAATTCCTGGGCATGGGTCCTGCTCAGTGATGATTTTGCAGCTTTCTAAATGAGAGTGGACTGTGAGCAAACATGATGACCACTTGGAAATGCATCTTTGGCTGCTTCTGTGTGGCTGGCCATCACAGGCGGGGTGCCCTGTCTCCTGCCTGCCTTTATCTTTGTGGTTTGCTGTTCTCTCACACGTGAGAACAAAACAAATGGGATTATTGGTTTCTAGAAATGGCCCTTTGCAAACTCGTTTGGGTGGTAGTTTATCCTTGATGTTCACCCAGGTAATAGCAGAAGATTGTGCTATCATTTGCATTAATCAGTTACCAGGCACTAATATTAAGGAACCAGGGAAGATCAAACAGGGTTTTAAGAAAAAAGTATTATACTGTCCCTTTAGCCAACATCTTGGATTTTATCTGTCATGAGGATTTTCCAAAAGTAGTATTTAGAAGTTGTGCGAAGACAAAAGCTAATTCTAAAGGATTCTTGAATCAGAGATGAAGATGTCAATAAAAAAAAAATCACTGGGCGATAGTTGTCCTATTACTAAGACATAGCCTGTTTCTTCTCCCATTGGTCAGCTGCCGAGAGTTGTCTGTTAGTCTCGACGGGCAATCCCTGGTGCACTTTCTCACCTCTGGGAGGGAAAGGAAAAGGAGCAAAGCTGTTTCTGGAGGTCGTGGAAGATTTTCACTCCCCTGGAAGTGTGGGAAGAATTCATGTCCTTACACAGGAGAAGCGTAATGGGGTTTCTCCTTATTCTTTCTCCTACCTGGCTCATATCAAGTCATCGGAAATAACTTCTAACTATGTTTAAACTGTTTCTCTCCCAAACGACGGCTGGTCCTCCTATCCCCATTGGCTTATGAACATGCCATTTCCTAGAATGCCCTTTCTTCCAGCCATGCCTGGGGCCTTCCAGATTTCTGCACAGGGTCATCCCTCCCATAAACCTGCCTTCACGCCTCCCTCATATGCTCATGAATCAATCAACTTCTTGTTCCCAAGTTCCAGCCCAATGCATAGTAGGGCTCTGTTGTTCTTTTAAGACTGAACCACAGTGGCACACGATGTGAGCTTCACCGTACCAGACACGTATGCCTTCTGTGTGAGACAGCGTGGCCCTACATCATCCCTGAAGTCCCAGATCAGCACCTTGGCTTTGCAGCGGGAGGTGGAGGCTTTGCAGAGATTCTGCCCCAGCCCACCTCGACTGTGAGCTGCACTGGGTGTAGTCAGCCCACGAGGTGGGTCCCACGGCTACAAGAGGCTGCTCCCCCTTGGCTACAGGAGGACCTGCTTCTGCTCCTTTTAGACGTCTGGGTCTTCACTCACATGCCCCAAGGAAAAACAATTCCTCAGGGCTCCCACTCCACCTTTCCCTCAGGTGACCATCATTTGCTTCTGGCTCAGGGTTACCCTCCTCTGCACTGTCCTGCCTGCTGGACTGGGTCAGCATCCACACATCCCAGACTCCCCAAACTGTATGTCCAAGAATTATTGTCTCATGACCCAAAGATGACTCTTGATAATGAGGACCTGCCCATTCCCCAGCCTGTTCTCAATTTTGTTCTTATCCAGCCTGGATTCCATGTTCTGGGGTCAGCCACACTCCCATGTGTGGGTCATGCCCCCAGGAGCTGTGATGTTCACCACAGGACCTGATAAATCCTGGGACTGACCAGACCCTCTTACTTTTTATTTTTTTCATATGGAATTGGAATTTTCTTCTGTCACAGATCACTTACCCTCTCCATCTACAGCCCCCTAAGATCAGCACTTCTAGAGGAAGTGTCCCAAAGTCACAGTGCATAGTGGGAAAAGTCAGATTTTAAGGTGCTCCAAACGAAGAATGGGTTTAGGAGGTAGTATGGGATTTAGGAATTGCTGAATCTACTGTATCTACTGTCAATAGAACGAGTTGAGACTAGTGTAATCAGAATAACCTTAGAAATGAGCACACTTCCAGTGTGTGAAATGAAAAGCTCTGTATGTGCAGGTTTCTTTCTAGTGCTGAAGGCTCACACTGGTGTCTGTCCAGGGTGTGGTTATAATAGTGGTATTAGAGACACTCAGTGGACATTCAGCCATGGCCTGCTCCTTTAAGCTAGGTTGCAAAAGGCCCTCAGGCCCTCTAGAAGACAGACCTAGGTCCACTGCAGAAGCCGGGTGCTCATGAAGAGTCCCACGGCAGGCTGCCTGGGCTCCCTTCCACATTCGGGACTCCTGGCCTCAAATAAACCTCCATGTCAGCCAGTGCTCCCCTCTGCGCTCTTGACTGTTCGCCCCCGTCCTCGACTCTGCTGTCTCCCACCCTCCCACATGCAGAGCCTCCTCCTCGCAGCACCCAGCGTTGGCCTCATTTCCCAGTGTCAGAGAGGACAGAGGCTGCCTGAGACCATCCTTTAACACCAAAAAACTGTGCTGCCTTCTGCTCTGGTCCTGCTCCTGCAGAGAAGCTGTACCTTTCCCCACAGAAGTGTCCTCTCCACTGGGTTGCAGACCCCACTCTCTCTTATTCAGGAGCCTTGCCCTGTGGGTTATCCCCCTTGGCTCTTGACTCCATAGCCTGTCACTCTCCACAGTAGCTTTCCGATTATGCTCAGATCATTCCCACAGCAGTGATGTTGAGGGATGCCCCTTGGACCCCCACTGATTCCCCACCCTATCTCCCTCTCTCTCACAGAAAATTTCTAAAAGATAAGCATGCACTAACTCTTTCCATTTTCTTTGTTCATGTTTACGTCTCCAATAAAGTACAAGTCTTTTCACTTTTAGCATTTTAAAGTAGTTCTTAACATCTAGATATCCTTGATTTAGACTGACCTTTTAGCTCCATAACCTTCCTGTTTGGTCTTCTTTTTTTATGTTAAACATACTAATTTTAAAGTTCTCTTTAGATTGTTTTATTATTTCTACTTCCTTGGGCATGAATTCTCCCATTTGCTGACTCTGTTTTAATGGCGTTTCTTCTTAGTGTGTTTATAATCTCGTTTTCAAGACTGTCCCTCTTGTTCTACCCTTCCATGAAATTTTGTCTTGTGATTGGCTTCTCCTTTCTCCACAAGACCCCCAGTTCAAAGCTCATGTTTCAAGTGCACTTTCTTTTGGTCAAAGGCCTCTAATCTAGACAGATCTCCTGCTCCACCCCCAGCACATGGCAGCGACCCTGAGTGAGGAATGCTGTGATAAAGCCTCCACTCTGAAAGAGGAGAAGGAGGTGCTGGGAACCACTGGAGACAGCGTTTCTGAATCTGCAGGCACACGTCATCACTTCCACAGCAAGCCCCTGTCCTGCCCCTGGGAAGGGGCCTCCACGGCTATTGTCAGTCTGCTGTGTTCATCCATTTAAAGACCCCATGGAGTTTTGCGTATCAATTTATAACCCATTCCCTAAGACCAAAGCACGTGCATGAATCTATTCAAGATAAACCCTTCTCTGCCTTGGCCACCTGTGAGGCCACAGAGCGCAATGTCCTGTCTCTGAAGCACTATAGTCCCTGGGATTATTCTTATTTAATGGAGGTCTTTTTGTTCAATGGAGGGGTGCAGGATATTTTACCTTGGATCATTCTGGTACACTCTTGAAGGGTCTCTCAGCTATGCCCTGCATTCCACGAGGCAATATTCTCCCGGCAGTGTCCTCAAATTCATCTTTGCCCTGAGGCCAGCTCTTCATTTCGCACCTTTTGCTGGCTGCAAAGACTACCCCGGACCCTTTACATTTCATGCTCACTCTGCTAAAGAACTACGCACATTGTCTTCATTCCATCTGCCCCCACCCCCATCTATTTTTTTGCAGGCAGCAGGAAGGTGCAGGGTGCTTTCAATACTCCCCCTAGAGATTTCCTTAGCAGGAGCATAGTGATTGCTAGGTACATTTTCTACATTCTGTGTTGCCAAGTCTGTGCCACCACATAACAGGCAGGAGCTTCCTTTTCTCTGGCTCCCAGTCCCGCCTTACTTACCTCCCTCACGGTGTCCCAGCAGCCTCATCAGAGCCATTCAAGCTTCTGTTGGTACCTGGTCTCAAAACCAATGTCACGTGGCAGGTCTTGTTCTGGCAACATCCCCCCCCCCCCCCCCCCCCCGACCAGGACCAGATTCTGTCCTTGGCCTCTATTACTGTGTAGCAAAATGCCCAACATTTAGTGCATTTAAAGCAATGACTAATTAGTACAGCCACAGAGTCTGTGGGCCAGGAGCTCTGGAAGGGCTTGGCTTGTTGCTTCTCCCTCTAGGCTGCTCATGCGCTGTGGGCAGGTGTGGGCTGGGTTGCAGGCATCTGAAAGCTCAGTTGGGATGGGTCTCCATGGTGGCAGAATGGGGGCTGCACCCTGGGAGGCAGGCTCACCTGGTGGCTGGAGGTCCCTCAGTGGCGACTGTACCATGTCCTCGGCTGCTCCCAGTCTGGTGTCTGAGTCCAGGAGAGAGCATCCTGGGCAGAAGCACCTGGGAGTGCACGATTCTAGAGACTGAGACAGGAGCTGCAGCCTCTCCTCACCTGGACGTGGACTCATGTGGTCCTTACCTCTGCAAGTACTTCTTGTTGTGGTGAGAGTCTGGGTTCAACCCCAACTTGAGGGGAGAAGAATTAGACCAAAGCTTTTTTTTTTTTTTTTTTAATTTAATTTAATTTTTTCAGTGCTCCAAAATTCATTGTTTATGCACCACACCCAGTGCTCCTTGCAATACGTGCCCTCCTGAATACCCACCACCAGGCTCACCCAACCCCCACCTCCCATCCCCTCCAAAACCCTCATATTGTTTCTCAGAGTCCACAGTCTCTCATGGTTTGTCTCCCCCTCCGATTTTCCCCCAATTCACTTCTCCTCTCCATATCCCAATGTTTTCTGTCTTATTCCTTATGCTCCACAAATAAGTGAAACCATATGATAATTGACTCTCTCTGCTTGACTTATTTCACTCAGCATCATCTCCTCCAGTCCCGTCCATGTTGCAACAAAAGTTGGGTATTCATCCTTTCTGATGGAGGCATCATACTCCATAGTGTATACGGACCACATCTCCCTTACCCATTCGTCTGCTGAAGGGCATCTTGGTTCTTTCCACAGTTTGGCGACCGTGGCCATTGCTGCTATAAACATTGAGGTACAGATGGCCTTTCTCTTCACTACATCTGTATCTTTGGGGTAAATACCCAGTAGTGCAATGGCAGGGTCATAGGGAAGTTCTATTTTTAATTTCTTGAGGAATCTCCACACTGTTCTCCAAAGAGGCTGCACCAACTTGCATTCCCACCAACAGTGGAAGAGGGTTCCCCTTTCTCCACATCCCCTCCAACACATGTTGTTTCCTGTCTTGCCAATTTTGGCCATTCTAACTGGTGTAAGGTGGTATCTTGATGTGGTTTTAATTTGAATCTCCCTGAGGGCTAGGCTAGTGATGATGAACATTTTTTCATGTGTCTGATAGCCATTTGTATGTCT
>NC_081568.1:1159937-1181390 GCF_022355385.1 Mustela nigripes
GTGAGGAATCTCCACACTGTTCTCCAAAGAGGCTGCACCAACTTGCATTCCCACCAACAGTGGAAGAGGGTTCCCCTTTCTCCACATCCCCTCCAACACATGTTGTTTCCTGTCTTGCCAATTTTGGCCATTCTAACTGGTGTAAGGTGGTATCTTGATGTGGTTTTAATTTGAATCTCCCTGAGGGCTAGGCTAGTGATGATGAACATTTTTTCATGTGTCTGATAGCCATTTGTATGTCTTCATTGGAGAAGTGTCTGTTCATATCTTCTGCCCATTTTTTGATATGATTGTCTGTTTTGTGCTTGTTGCATTTGAGGAGTTCTTCATAGATTCTGGATATCAACCTTTTGTCTGTACTGTCATTTGCAAATGTCTTCTCCCATTCCGTGGGTTGCCTCTTTGTTTTCTTGACTGTTTCCTTTGCTGTGCAGAAGCTTTTGATCTTGAAGAAGTCCCAAACGTTCATTTTAGCTTTTGTTTCCTTTGTCTTTGGAGACATGTCTTGAACGAAGTTGCTGTGGCCGATGTCTGAGAGGTTACTTCTATGTTCTCCTCTAGGATTTTGTTAGATTCCTGTCTCATGTTGAGGTCTTTTATCCATATTGAGTTTATCTTGTGTATGGTGTAAGAGAATGGTCGAGTTTCATTCTTCTACAGACAGCTGTCCAATTTTCCCAGCACCATTTATTGAAGAGACTGTCTTTTTTCTACTGTATATTTTTTGCTGTTTTGTTGAAGATTATTTGACCATAGTGTTGAGGATCCATATCTGGGCTCTCCACTCTGTTCCACTGGAGACCGAAGCTCTTGATAGAGTTTGTGGCTCAGCTCAACTGTTGCTTCCTGGGGAAATTGTCTGTGACCTCTCTCGGCAGGTGGAGTCCACCATGATGTGCCCAGGGCTGCATACACTCCTGAGCCACCAAAGAGCATAGGTGTATTTTTAAATGCTTTTGTGTGATTGATGACACCATCAGCGTCTTCACCAGGCTACCTTCTTGAAGGACACAACCTTTATTTTCCCCTAACATTTGTGGTCTCAGCTCCCAGCAGGGTGCTCAGCAAGTGTTGAAGAACGAATGGATATGCTTGGAAATCTGTAGAGAAAGTTCTGAAAATGTTCCCTCTGCTCCACTGTGCTTGACTCATGTCTCTGAAATCACTTCCCATTTTGAGTGATCACTGGCCCACATCTTAGCCATCTCTGTCCCTCTGGTTCCCAGCACTGTGCCTAAAACCTTCAACAGCACTGGCTGAACATGTACCCCAAAGCAGCAGCATCCCATTCCCTCCCCTTACACTGTTGGATTTACGGAGCACCCTCTAAAGAGCAGTGCTCTTGCCTCACAGTATTTGTGTTTTGTGTCCCCACGTGCCTGCGGCTGAGTTAAACTGTTAACTCATCCTTCCTGTGGGCCCAAAGACCCTACGTTGTGGTGCCCACAGAGTCCACTTTGCAAGTTCACCTGCTTCTCACCTGCCCGGGCGGAGGTTCCGCTAGTAAGAAACAATGTTGCTTTCCGTCATCCCGACTCATTCCAGCCTGAACTTAAACCCTAGTTCTGTACTCATAGTATTTTATGGTCTAGGTAATATATAGTATATGCTATGTTTTTACTTAGATACAATATGGAATGTGTGGATTCTGTAACAGTCCTACTTATCATGTATATAATCTAAAATGCATACAATCCCTAGCTTTTTTACCTATATATGTATTGGTAGTACATATAAAATTATATGTGCTTATAAGTAATAAAATTATATGTGAAATTATATATTCGTGTAATTGCTATTGTATCATTGTTATATATTATATACAAGTATACTGAAAACAGGAGAATTTCTCCTGCTATCGGTAGTCCTTATGTCTCTCCATCCAAGGGGTCTCCTGATTCATTTTTGTGAGTTATAAATGAGTGTGTTTTCCCATTAAAGAGTTAGATGCATTGAACTCATGCAGACAAGGCTGTAGAGACAAAAAACACACCAATAAACACAAACCACTGGGAAATTCTTGCTGACCGTGCGGAGAGGTATGAGCCCCACTGTACAAACCCTGCTTTACGTAGGGACGGGAAGGGCAGGCCCTGTGGCCGCTGCGCGCCAGGGGAGATGAGAAGGGGCCGCCGCTTGCCCTGAAATGACAGGTGTGCTCACACACTTCGCATTGTACATTTCCAACGGCCTCGTCTTCTGTTTCGTTAACAGGACGCCAGCAGCTGTCCTCAGAGCCTCCTTCCGTGCTGTGTGGACACACATGTCACCATAAAACATACATATTCCCCCGAAGAAATGACTGTCAGAAAACCCCAAACTTGCGTCCGTCACACACCCAAGGAGCGGAGGTGGGTCCCAGCCCGCTTCGAGCTCGGACGTGTGCAGTAGCTTGTGAGCGGCGCGGCGCCTCGCGCATCCTCCTGGGGTTTCGGGGACAAAGGGACGACCCGGCCGCGCAGTTACGGCCCAGGTCCTGCCGCGTCCGGCCGGGACGAACCGGAGCCCGAGAAGGGCGACGTCCGGCCACACGGTAGATCCGAACTCGCGTCCGTCTCCGTGCGCCGCAGCCCGGGGAGCTCCACACGCGCGTCCGTCAGAAGACGCGGTCGCTGAAAGTCCGATCGCGGACGCAGGGACGCGTGTCACCGCGTGTGTCACTTCCAGCCCGGAGAGGGGCGGGCGCGGGTCCGAACCCGAAACAGCCGCACGAGCCGCACCGCAACTGCGCTGTGAGCCCGTCCGGAGACGGCGAGGACCGACCGCGGGGCGCACCCCCTGCACCCCGCCCCACGCACCCCTCCCGGGGCGCACCCCCGGCCCCCGCCGCAGGCTCCCGCGCGTCCCTGCCGCCGCACCCCTCCTCGGCCGCGCGTCCCGCTCCGCACGCCTGTCCCCGCGTCCCCTGTCCCCGCGCGCCGGTCCCCGCGTCCCCTGTCCCCGCGTGCAGTGCGGGCGCCGCGCCGACAGGTGGCACAAACGCGTCCGGCTCGTGCCGCTCCCGCGCCCGCCGGGACCCCGGACCCCGGACCCCGGACCCCGGACTCCCGCCGGCGGCCGCGCTCCCTCCCACTCCCGCTGGCGCCGGGTCCCGGTCCGCGCCCGGCTGGGGTCAGGTCTGGGCCGGGGCCGGCGGGTCAGTCCAGGCTCCGGGAGGCGCGCCCTCTGCTGGCCGCCCGCGGACTGACTGCGCGGCCTCGGCGGGGACTCCCGGCGCCTGCGGGCGGGGCGGGGCGGGCCGGGCCGGGCAGGTGCGGGTCGAGGGACACCCGGCTGCGCAGGGGAGAAGCTGGGCAGGGCCGGAGCGGGGCTCGTCTGGGCAGGTGCGGGGCGGGGTGAGGCTGCGGCCGAGCGGCCCCGGCCCCGCTGCGGTTGGGAAGGGCTGGCCACGGGCTGGGCCGGTCTGGGCAGCGCGCCGTGGCTCTGGGCAGGGCCCGCACCCCACGAGTTCCCCGCAGCCCCACCGCGGACCCAGGACCCAGAACCAGAGGGTCCTCGTCACTATTGTAGGTAATCCCCGGAGGGTCCAGTGGCACCGCCGCCCCGTCTCTCCGGCCACAGGGGCGCACGGACAGCGCCGCGCCCCGGGGAGCCCCCGCCCGCCCCGCCCCGCCCCTTCTTCCGGGAAGGCTCGCGTTGGAGCGGGTGTGCGGGAGGGAAGGCGGGCCTGTCACATCAGACTTCCCAGCCCGCTGGAGAGGAGCCGCGCTTGAACCTGCTTTTAATGTGTCACATCACAGAGGCACTTCCCAGCAATAAGGTGGGAAGGGGTTACAGGCTCCCTGGGGTCCCGCAGGCAGCTGCGCCTGGAGTGACAGCTTTGTTTCCGCCACAGCGGGCAGCGCTGGCCTGCGCGCTCCCGGGTGGGCCCTGTTAGCAGAGCCTCCGGTGTGGAGAGCACCTCACAGCCCACGCTCCCTCCGCTGCCTGGCCCGGAAAGCCTGCCCCCGGGGGGTGTGCCCGAGGCTCTCGCATGCCCCCTCCCCCAGCTCATGCCCAGCACGTTCTAGGGGTCTTGTGTTCGGACAGAGCAGGAGCTCACTTTAGAGCTGGTTCATTCTCTGCCTCTTACTGTCAGCTGCGGATTTGTCCCTTGGAACTGGGCTGCAGGGCAGTGGGCACAGCGTGGTCCCGAGGAGAGAGATGGACAGACGGAGCCCACTCGGGTACCCTAATCTGTTGTAGCCCATAACATGCTTCTCCTGTGCCCCACCGGAGGGGGGAGGGAATCAGGTCAGGAAGAGACTAGTTTCTCTGGAGCTGAGGGGCGCCGGCCAGTGTGGGTGTGTTCCCAGCAGGCCCCATGTGGGTGACTCCCACCATGTCAGCAGGCTGGAGGTGCTCCCAGAAGAAGGGAGCACTCAGTCCCCACTGGCCTCACGCTGGGTGCACAGGACTCAGGACCCTTCAATTCCATCCTGTAGCCACAAATGAATGCCCGCCGTCTCCAATGGCCTCACCTGGAGAGGAGTCCCAAGAGCCCCTTGGTTTCCCTTAGGTCCCCTTCTGTGGGCTTCCAAGCCGGACCAGGGTCAGGGCCCTGGAGCAGAGGACCTTCGAAGGAAGCACAGATCTCTCAGCCCCTGACTTCAAGGCACGGAAGGAGATAGTTATTTTAGAAAGAAAGATCTATTCTGGGCATCTATTAAGTAAACCTTCAGAGACTCAAAAAATCATTCTTGATTCTACCTGCACCAAAATTGTAAGTGCTCTTTATATTTTAACCCCGAGTGACAGGATTTGGGGGAAAAAAAGTGGATGAGTAGAATTTGCAGAGGGCAAGAGAGAGAGCTTGAAGTTTCTTCATGGCATCTAAACACGGACAAGTTGGTGCGACCATCGCTCAAGGCCTCGAACGTCATCACGGCTAAGTGAGTATCTGTTGAGTGGAGATCGGCACCTGGTTTTGTCGGAGGGGTGCATTTATGAGCTTGACATTTTAAGAAGTCAACATTTTAGCTCATTTCAAAACTGGTGGAACGTATCTAAAACCATATTGCCTTCTGGTGGCGGTCCATTCAGACTGAAGTCTGACTTTGAAGTAGCGCTGACCTTTTCAACGTCTCTGGAAAATGCAACGTATGAGGCCTGGGGAAAGCAGAGAGTCCGATCTTTTCCCTCTTTAACTGAGATGGATTCAAAAACGCTACGCAAGGACCAGGACGTTAATTCCAATCATTTTCATAGGGCTTGGTGGGAAAAACAAGAGAACCAAGTGGAAGAGGTAGGAACAGTATAATCAAGAAAAGAAATCCGGAAGCCCCAGTATGTGTTTGAAAAATGTCCAGCCTCACGGTGAGCAAAGACATACAAATTAAGCAGCTAAAAAAATGAGAAACCCAGTTTCCCCCATGCTGTTGGCAGGGCTTGGGCTTTGTCGGGCATCCAGTACTGGCGACGGTGCCCTGAGAACCGCCCTGTCGTGGGCCAGAGGCGGTGGACACGGAGGCCGGTTCGGCTTCCCTGGAGAGCACGTTGGCCTCGATCACCCAAAGCACTCGGTTGAGCTGCTCTGACCCTGTGATTCCCCTTCTAGGAAAAGGAAAAAGTCCCGAGGGGGCCAAAGAGTGCACAAACATTTGCGTGACTCCAACCGCAGTCTGGTGACATCAGGGAGGTGCTGGAAATCATCCACCCTTAGTATGCGCTATGGGGAGAAGAGTAAACATTAAAATTTAAAAAAAAAAAAAAAAAAAAAGGAAAGAAAAGACCCATCCTGTGAGTGCCGGGAGGCTAAGCTCGCGGGGGCCGGGCGCCGGGTGCTGGGTATTGCGCTCGGGTGCTGGTGGCCCTTCCGGACGGGAGACTGGCCAGTGCTGGGCAGTTCCACGGGAAACACAGGACTGTAGTTGTATCAACGGGACACGACAAGAAGTACATGACCGTATGCACACATAGGTACTTATGTACACATAAATACATATTTATACATGGTTTTTGTAAATTTGTCAGTGTTCTGTTTGTGTAGGAGATACACCTACACACACGCTTGTGACATGGCCCGTTTTCAGAGGCTGAGCAGGAGGAGACTGTAGTAGAGGCAGGGGCGGGGTCCCTTCCTGAGGGTTCCAGAAGGCTTGTTGCCTGTCACGTTCCATGCTCCCGAAAGGCGCGTTTTGCTTCCATAATCACAAAACACCATAAAGGTGTTTAGCCAAAAAGCGACGTGCTCCCCCCACCCCCATCACACCCGCCCGGGCGATGTTACTATGAAATGGTGGTTTAATATCGCGCAGCCCGGCCTCCCCCGTCCCCGGTGGCAGCTCGGCTGGCGCTGCCCAGAGCCCCTGTAGGGCTCCCGCCCAGCCGGCTGCCTTTCCCAGGACGCACTCGGGGGCCGGGACGGGAAGGTCCCCGCTGGCTGACACGGTCCAGAGCGAGCCTCTGTCAGCACAGGCACACCCGGAGACTGGCCGGGTCAGTCACAGAGCCGCTGTCCCGCGCACCATCTTGGGGAGTCCGGACTTCTAGATGGGGAGTCGCAGCAACGTGGGGGGGGGCTGGCCACCGTTTGGCCGCCTGGGCGGAAGGTCGGCTGAGGTCTCACCTTGGGAGGGGGGAGGGCGAGCACGGGTATTTAGCCGGCCGGCCGCGGACCCATGTTAACGTGTGTCGGGGTCTCGGGTCCGCCTGTTGGGGTGTCCTGCCTGTGCGTGCGAGCGTGAACGGTGCATGAGTCCGCTGACCCGGGTAAGAGGACAGCAGTCGGAGGAACACGGTCTGCCGCCCGCCCCCCCGAAGCAGGACGCGCCGGCGCGGTTCCTCTCCATCCGGGGTGCTCACGCCTGTGGAGAAGGAAAGAGGAGGGTGGGCACGGGGCGTCCTCAGCCGGGTCTTCGCGGGCGTCGGCGCCACCTGAAAGTCGGGGATGGTACGTGTGGCTCGCGCTGCCTGTGGGAACCGAACAACAGACTTCACGAGGACAGCCCAGCACGGGGACCCCCTCCAGGTCCCATTCACACCCCCAGCTGCCCTCGTGCCCCAGGCCGCTGTCGCTGGCTGGCCCGCCCGGGTCTCTGGTGGCCTCGAAGTTCCAGCAGAGCAGCGCGCACGTCCCGTTGGACTAGAACCCGCACGTGTGGTGCGGAGTCTGACACACTCAGGAGGGACTCGTGAGGGTTTGCTGACAGCTCGGGGGGAGCGGGCCCTGTCCCTCCGACTTGCTCTGGGACTCATGGAGTCTCCAAGTGTCTGGAACCATCCCAGGCACAGGGAGATGCCCCTTCCGTCTGCTGCGTGCTCCACGCGTGAGTAAAGGAACCGGTGAGTCTGCGCCTCCCTGGGGAACAGATCCTGGTGTTTCCCCAGGGGTCTGTGGGAAGCGGAAATATGAGCCAGGAAGAGAAAACCAAGCATGGGGCTTGGAGAGAGAATTGAGACTCAGTCAGAGAAAGATTGAAATCGGTGTGTGGTAACTGTTAACCATGCTTTTTGTTTCACAGACCGTGACTCCTGGGCCAGTTATGCAACCCTCCATGCATCGACCTGCTTCCCACTGGAAAGACCGGCAGTCGGGCCAGAACCTGCAGTGCCCAGGCTTGAGCCTGCCTCAGCCCCTCAGCACACGCCAGCTCTCGGGGACATCGCGCTGGTGCCTGGAGTCGACTGAACACAGCTGAGGAGCAAAATTCTGGTAACAAACACCCTCGCCCTTTCCTTTGCCTTTTAAACAAATGTTTGGCAACGACTAGCTCGTCTCTCCATGTGGGGCCCGGGGGTTTTCTCTGAGCAGCGTTGCTGACCGGAGCCGGGCGGGTCGCTCTCCCGGATCATACACGTGCAGGGTGCACTGACCTCAGCTGGGAAGTCGGGTGTCCCTCCGCTGCGTGCAAATATGCAAACATTTTGTACAGCGACTTGAGTGAAGAAACCTGCTAGATCCTGTAGATATTGTTCCGATCTTTTGTGGCTGCTCTATCCAATGTTAACTTCACAGGAATTGTTCTAAGTCCCTTTTCTTGCTAGCACACATTTCCCTCACTTTTAACTTGGCTTTCCATTCATCGGGTTGCATAACATTTAATTACTTCATATATTTATTATACAAATATGAGTGGCGTAAGCAAATTTCGGAAAAACTAAACATGCCTTTTGGAAAGTGCCCAAGGCAAGTGGTGGCAGCAGATGGACTTGTGTGGGACACACAGGCTTTCTGCTGAGACACAGTCGTGGGGGGGATGGCAGAGTACATGTGGCTAGAACCGAGCTCTGGTATGAGGGAATGGGCCAGCAGGCTGTCGTGGTTGAGTCGTGCTCCCCCACAGTATAGGCTGAAGTCCTAACCCCGCTACCTCAGAACGTGACCTTATAGGGTCTTTTCAGAGGTGGTTAAGACGAGGTCACTAGGGTGAGCCTTAATGCGATATGATGCTGTCCTCATACTGAGTGATGTCATAGGAGTGAGGTCCTCCTTCTCTCCAAGAAGGAGACATTTAGGCACAGAGACAGCCACACGGAGAAAGGACAACGTGAAGCGACACAGGGAGAATGACTTGGAGTGGGGACGGAGGGTTGACGGGGAGACTGGGTGTGTCTGCAATATCAGATTGTCAGCGGATGACTGGGCTATGAGACAGAGCTGGAGCTGACTCTCTTTCATGACCACAGAAGAAACCAACCTTGCAGGTGCCTCCATCTGAGATTTCTGCTCCAGGCCTGGGAGGGAGTAGACTTTTTTCATTTTCAGCTGCCTGGTCTCACTGGTTCCTCTCAAGTTCTTGGATCTCTTGGTCCATAATCTTCCTCTCTCGAAGATCTCACTTGGACTCGTGACTTAAATAACATCTAGAGACCAATAACCCAGACCGTCATGCGTCTGGTTTAGCCCTCACTCCAAGACAAGACCCATATAACCGACTGCCTGTTTGACACCCTTGTTTGGAGTCCCTAATGGAATGATTGATTCCCAACCAACTCAGCCTAATGTGAAGTCTGCTGGTGGTGAGCTCTGCCTGTGTGTACCCTAATCCAGGGAGTAGAACAGCCTGGCTGTGGGGAAGAGAAGCAACGTGGGGAAGACAAGAAAACATTGATAATAGCTCTAATATTCTTGGAGAAAATGAAAGAAGATATTGCATATTTTCAGTGATCAAGAATCAGGGAACTTACGCTAGAACACAGTGACCATGAACTTCAAATTTCCAAAAAAAAATGTTTCCCTCTAGAATTATATACCTGTGGAGGTAGACACCCCTGTGCTCTCTCTTACCGCCTGCACGGAACTTTCCTAGCATGATACTCGCAAACATTTACCAAAGGGACTTTCTCTGGTCGAAGGAGCCAGCCTGCAGGTCGGAAGTTCCAGACACTGAACAGTCTTGGGAGAAGCCCTCTCATTATGCCTGATGGGGTTCTTTTGGCTAATTTCTCTGACTGAGACAACTTGGAGGACGCATCCATCGAGCAGTCTCTCGGAGATGCTCACTTGCTTACGTGGTAACCTTCGCATTAAGGCACACGGTGAGCTTCTGGGAGCACCTGCCAAACAAACTGGTTGCAGTCAATGCCTTGACTCGGGCTCCCAAGTCTTAGATACAAATCAAAGGATGAGAATAGTGTAAACAAAGTGCAAATGTGTAAGTGTTCGTTGCTTGTCCCATGCACCGATCCTTTGTTAGGATCTGACTTGAGGAGTTGCTCTGACACAATAAAGTGGAAATCCAGAAGACACGGGTCAGGAAGAACGGTGGGTACCACTAAGAACACCAAGAAATGAAGTGCCAGGATGACAGACCTAGAGAGCAATAGCCCCAGAGGACAGAGGTCTCCAGGAGGGACGTCTCTGAGGAGAAAAAAAAAAAATCATGATGGTGGGAGATGTCATTGATTTGATACTGCCTTTAAGATATTAGATTTTAAGGATGAGGAAAAAGCATCTGATGCAGAAAAACAAGGCAATTAGAAACTCCAGAGAAACCAAAAAGCTATAAAAGGAAGGGAATATAATTATGACATAGGATTCCACTTTGCAGTTAATAATGCACAGAGTTCATTATGTAATGTGCTTCAGTGATCTTCCAAGCTTTGGAGTTCATCAGAAAGAGATCAGAGTATTTAATTATGAATATGGAATAAATGCCAATGCTATCAAGCTTGGCGACATAAACGTGAAACATAAAAGGGAGTTCCGGAGGTAGAGGGAAGGATGGCTGGTAAAGGGAGACCCAGGAGATGCCGCAGCCCCGCTGTAAGCTAAGGAAACACTTCTCCATGTGTAATGGAGCAGGAAGTAGAATCCCAACTATATAGTCTGAAGTCAGAAAGTAATTAGCAAGGGTGCGGAAATAGTCCGATGTGAGAGGGAGAGGCAGGATGAGGGAGTTAAATCTCATCTCCCACAATGGAAGTCAATAGGTAATACCAAAAATAGGTATTTCGAGAAATCTGTTGTAAACCTATTATTAAGGGAGATGGAAGTTAAAAAGAGCCAGAAGAACTAATAACAAATAATCAGAAACAGTGTTTTCCAGGGAATGTGTCCCTGGGCCGTGGTGTGAGAGCACGGTTGCCTCTTAACTATTTAATTTAAAAATCAACGGGTTTGAATGTTTTTATAATAGTTTACAAACACAATTTAAAATTTTGGTAATTTAACCACCTACAAGTTCCCTTGTCCCTGTTTTCACAGTGAAGTTCATTGTAAAGCTAAGTGTGCATTGTTTATAGTTGGGTTCGCTCCCGCCACTGACCTTGTCTTGGGATGGATAATTGAGAACGGACTCTGTAAAGGCCCAGGGAGCTTAAATAGCTGCCGTACAAGTGAATGGCGCTGCATCGTGATGGGATAACTAATTCCCAGCCCAGAACACTTCCACAATGACATTTCCCCCCGACACCTGCTTTTCAATGGCAAGGGGGTATCTACCAGGGGAGTGAGTGGCTCATGGAGTGGCTGGTGACATGTCCTGCCCCATCTGCTGTCACCAAAAGCCCCCTGCCCACCCCCGCACTGGAGCCCGCTTGCTGTGTGGACCGTGCCTCCCCATAGCACAACCCGACTTAATTAAACCTGACCGGAGTTACCCTCATTATGGCCCATCTCCGGATAACTGCCAAGCTACGTGGCTCCCAGGATCCTGCTGTACAAGGAGGTCCAGTTCTATATTTGGCTTTTAACAAACGGGGCAGTGCAAATCAATCCAAAAATCGAGACTAGAAAAGGGAATTGAGATAATCCATGTGCTTTTAATTCTGTGGTGGGACACTGGATGTCACACACCAGCACCTAAGTGATTCTGTCATTGGAGTCAGTGCAGTCTCCAAGGCTCTTGACTGGGAGGAAGTCACCATTTTCCAGCACGGATAGGACAGCGCCGGGAATTACTTTGGGTTCCTCAGCCCCTACTCTAGCTTCTGAATGAGACGTCGGGGCCCTCCGGGCTCAGCGAGCTGCATCCTCCACTGAGTTCCCTGCATATGTCACTGCAGTTGCTGGGACCTCTAATCCTTGCTTAAAAATTGTAACAGAAAGCCAGAGAAGACGGATGGAAATGCTTTATGTTTTTAGCTTCGCCCTTCCAAGGAGCTGAGTCACTGCTGTGGACGCTGGGAGCAAAGGTCCCCGCAACATGGCGTTGGTATAAAAATAGTGAACAGCAGCCTGGAGAGACTGTGATGCCAGAGGGTGCATTTTGTGGAGAGGCAGCACAGCCGTGTGTGGCATCCGCAGAGCTGGAAGCCAGACGGACCCAGCCCCAATCTGCGTTTGGCTTGGGCGGGGGTCCCTCTGGGAGTCTCACCCACAAACCTGATGTCACAGCCCTGTGGGGAGGGCAGCCCCGGCAGGGGCTGGAACACACTTCCGTGGTCCGGGCGCTTCGCACAAGTACAAGCAGGGGTGAGTGCGGGAGACCTCGATGCCCATCGGAGCGGAGTGGCGCTGCCCGCACTGGCCCTGGGAAGGACGAGCGGGACACTGGGCAGGCTCGGACCGACACCGGGCCTGGCATGCAGAGGTTTTGCTAGGTGCCCTGCTGCAAACCGCCCCTGGCATCTAGCCTCGCCGTGGACTGGGAAATGTGCCCGTGAAGGACCCCCGCTGGGGACTGGCTGGGGCCTCCTGGAGATGATTCTGGGGGGACTGAGGCT
The DNA here is from genome assembly GCF_022355385.1 of Mustela nigripes. NCBI lineage: Eukaryota > Metazoa > Chordata > Mammalia > Carnivora > Mustelidae > Mustela > Mustela nigripes. The sequence continues at coordinate 1,172,025 of NC_081568.1, forward strand.
GGGGCCAGGCCTGGTGTCCCTCCGGCGGCTGGGGCGGGGGCGGGGCCGGCCTTCTCCTGAGGCAGCCGGCTCCCTCGGAGACCCACGGCAGGGGGGTGGTCTGAGCTCCCGGTCCCTGCAGCCGGTGGCGTGGGAAGAGCCCAGGAGATAAAGGAACACAGCCCTGGGCACTGTCTGCGGCTGCAAGGGAGAGTCCATGACTCGCGGCATGTTCTGAAAAAATAAAAATTAAAAAGTTTCCCTTTATCATTTTATTATTTAAAAGAATGACTTGTTCTTATGCAAGGAAAACATGCCTCTAATAAAAAATTGAGAAAACACAAAGTTATGAAACCAACATATTCCTTTTCTTGATTTTTGATTTACATTCAGCGTAGTTAACACGGAGTGTATCACTAGTTTCAGAGGTGAGGGACCGGCCAGTTGCACAGAACACGCAGGGCCCAGCGCCCCACGAGCCTCCTGCGCGCCCATCCCCGATTGCTCCAGCCCCTCACGCGCTCCCCTCCAGCGACCCTCGGTGCGTTTCCTCTTTCCTGGTTTGTCTCCTTCTGTGATGACGTCCCATTCATCCCATAGGGGAAGTGAGTGAGGTCATATAATTGTCTTTTTCTGATTGACTTATTTCCCCCAGCATGATGCTTTCTAGTTCCAGGCACTCATTGCAAATGGCCAGACTTTGTTCCTGTGATGCTGCATAGGATTGCGTTGTGGACACGCACACACCACATCTTCGTTACCCATTCCTCTGTCCGTGGACATCTGGGCTCTTTCCACAGTCTGGCTAAGGTGGACGTTGCTGCTATGAACACTGGAGTGCATGAATGCCTCTGAATCAGTATTTTTGTATCATTTGGGTCAATACCTAGAAGTGTAATGGCTGGGTCAGAGGGTAGCTGTACTTTTAACTTTTTGAGAGCTGGTACCCCAAATATCTAAAGAACTTCTTAAACCCAACACCCCAAATCAGAAAATCCAGTGAGGCAATGGGCAGACAACACGAACAGACATTTCTCCAAAGAAGAAACCAACATGTTCTTTTTAAAAAATATGTTAATCTCTTATATTTAGAAACCAACATATTCTTAAGAAATATTCAACGCTAGCATCCTTCTGGTTTATGTCAGTAAGATTTTAGCGTCAAGGCCGTTAATGGAAGCACGGTGGAGAAAGTCAAGATTTCCTTCTGTCCCGATTCTGCCAAGCAGGGAACTTCTGGGCTCCGTAAAAGCTTGAAATAATACAACAGCATAAAGCCCACAACAATCTCTCTTTTTTTTAAATCATAAAAGCACTTAAATGTTTATGTTCTCCCGGAGTTCAGCTACTGCTGCCTCCTGCTGGTTTTCATGGCTTGGGCTCATTTCACTTTTAAAATCAGCCTTTAATTTCCCTTCGAATAGTGATCAGGATTTTATTCTTCAAGTTGCACAATGGGTTTTTATTTTAAATTCCTGTTATTTGTTTTTTATTTTCTTTTATTGTCCTTAAACTGTGGTACCCATGAATCATGCAATAAAATCATTAGTGATTTCTTTGAAAACTGGCACACGGTTGTTTTCTACAAATGTCTGATTATTATTCGAAGCCACGGGGGAGCCTTTGTCTTCGGGAAGCAGTTTGCTATATAAGTATTAGTGGACAACTTATCTGTTACATCTCCCAGACCTGTTGTTTTCTCCACTTGATCTGTCCAGGGCTGAGAGACGTGTTCGCCTCTCACGACGCTCCATGTACATTCAAGTCCCCCTTGTGTTTCCAACCGTTTTCTTCCTATAGTTCCTGCCTGGCTAAGGCTGATGACAACTGTTTCTTCGGGGCACACCACAGGTCTTGTCATTTCAAAGACCCCCTTTAGCTATTGGGTGCTTTTTGGTCTTGCCTCTGGGTCTGCTGACAGGAATGCCATCCGGGTGTGGACACTGGACCTCTGGCCCCAGTTCTCCGTGCTTTGCTGCTCCGGACTTGTTCCTCCTAAGACCGTGGCTCTGCTCCGTCCTGGGGCTCCCTGAGGGTCTGTGGAGACACTGCCCGGCCCAGTGATGGGTTCTGACGGGCTTGGCCCACGACGAACTTTGGACACCGAAGGTTACAGTTAAATTGCGTGGAGCAGACTGGGTTCACCCACAGGCTGAAGGAGAGCCTCCCGCTGAGCCCCAAGTCTAAACGAGAGGTTCGTGTTTTGTCTTTCAAACTGATGAAACTTCAAGGTTGTTTCAGCAGCATTACGTCTCTGGAAGTCTAAGGCTTCATGCTCTCTTATTATTAGATCTTTGTAACAGACTGCCCAAATACTTAGGTCAGCTTTCCTTTTTTACTTTATTTTTATTTTTAAATTTTTTAAAGTTTCTTTTCAGTGTTCCAGAATTCATAGTTTAGGCACCACACCCAGTGCTCCATGCAATCCGTGCCCTCCCTAATACCCACCACCAGGCTCACCCGACCCCCCACCCCCCTGCCCCTTCAAGACCCTCAGTTTGTTTCTCAGAGTCCACAGTCTCTCATGGTTCATGTCCCCCTCCGATTTCCCACAACCCCCTTCTCCTCTCCATCTCCCCGTGTCCTCCATGCTATTTGTTATGCTCCACAAATCAGTGAAACCATATGATGATTGACTCTCTCTGCTTGACTTAGTTCACTCAGCATCATCTCTTCCAGTCCCGTCCATGTTGCTACAAAAGTTGGGTATTCATCCTTTCTGATGGAGGCATCATACCCCATAGTGTATATGGACCACATCTTTGTTATCATTCGTCTATTGAAGGGCATCTTGGTTCTTTCCACAGTTTGGCGACTGTCGCCATTGCTGCTATAAACATTGGGGTACAGATGGCCCTTTTGTTCACTATATCTGGATTTTGGGGTAATACCCATGAGTTTTCTTTTCTTTTTTTTTTTTAAGATTTTATTTATTTATTTGACAGACAGAGATCACAAGTAGGCAGAGAGGCAGGCAGAGAGAGAGAGGAGGAAGCAGGCTCCCCACTGAGCAGAGAGCCCGATGCGGGGCTCGATCCCAGGACCCTGAGATCATGACCTGAGCCGCAGGCAGAGGCTTTAACCCACTGAGCCACCCAGGCGCCCCTCACCCATGAGTTTTCTTGTTAGGAGAGTAAATTCTCCCACATTCAGAGCTTGTGAAACTCTGAATTCGAGACACACAGAATTTTTAGATGTGCTGGGTTTTTTTTTGACTCATTAATTACTTTATAAGTGAAATTGGTGTTTAAGAAAACCAGTTGGCTTAAATTGAGTTACATCAACTCATTAAAGATAAAGAAAGAATGACTCTAACATCACTTTTAAATGGAATAATGGTGCCTGCAAAGCAGACTTGAACCACAGGGAAATCTAGGATTCCAAATTCGTATCTTTCATGTACTCAACATTCCCTTAAACCCAGTGAGGGTGAGCAGCTCGGTCCCCGCGGCTAGGTGTGTGCAGGACCGGCAGGGGCGACTGCGATGTTCCCTGCATTTCCACGTGGATTTTATTTTAACTTTAAAACCATTTTCACGAATTCCTCTAATTCATTTTAGGTTTAACAAAACATTTTACAAATCAAAGTAATTGGCTTTCCTTCCTGCCGACGATTCTCCTGTCCCAGACCTGCATCTCCACACTTTCTTCCTCTCCAACAGCGCTGCCCGCGTAAGCAGGAAGAGAAAAGGTGCTCTGCTGACGTGAGAGGGTCCTGCGATTTGTCACCCAACGTGGAGAGACTGCGGACATGCTGGGAGCTCGGGGGGCGTCTCAGGGCGGACAGTGTGAGTGCGTCATTGGGTTCCTGACGGTCTCAGCCACACGGGCTCCGCGTGATTGGGGGGCAGGGGTCCTGGAGAAGGGCTAGGACGGCGGCACTTGTTTTATTCCTCCCTTCCTGCCTGCCTGCCTTTTACTTTTTTAGATTTTATTTACTTATTTGAGAGATAGAGAGAAAGCACAAGAAGGGGAGGGCCAGAGGGGGAGGCAGACTCCCCGCTGAGCAGAGAGCCCCATGTGGGACTCAATCCTGGGACTCCGGGATCATGACCGTAGCTGAAGGCCGTCGAGGAACCAACGGAGCTTCCCAGGCAGCCTCCCGCCGCGTTGTCTGCTGACACGTGGTAACTCGCAGACTCTGAGCTCCACCAAGCCCGTGGCCCCCTCGCCTGCCTCGTGGCCGAGGACCGGCCCGGCCAGAGCACCCACAAGCGTTTGGATGGAACTGGAGGTGGCATGAGGCCTGGGAGCCTCGTGTTAGATGAAAGCTCTGTGGTGGGGAAGAGCTTGTTAAGTTTCTCTGATGGGGGAGTTGCCAGCGGACGGTCACCGGTGCCCGCGCGCTGCCAGGCTGTGGGTCCGCGCGGCTGGTTTGGAGGTGAAAGCTGTTTATTTTTTGCCAGCCCAGTTCGGAGACCCAGGAGAGAAAAGCCACCTGGAGAAAGCACCTTCTTTCCCTTCTCCCGTACTCACGTCGCTCTTTTCTTCCGACCCCGCGGCCGAGGTTGGCGGGTCCGAGCCTCGGGTGCGCCCGAGGGACTCAGCGGGGGCGACGGAGAACGGGTGTGTCTGCAACCCCCGAAGGGAAGGGCTGGGCTGGTTTACGGCTTACGTGGAAACACCTTTAGGCCGCTCTCACGGCCTCATCCACCCAGTGATCATAAAAGCAAGAGCCACGACGGGTGAGCGAAAGGCTCAGTCGGCTTCATCGCACTTGAAACCCATTAAGTGGGTTGCTTGGGATCCCTCGCAGTTAGCTACATTTTCTAGCAGGTCTGGCCGGGTCCCGGTCCCCGCGCCAGCCGGCGACATCTCACGCTGTTTCTCTCCTTCGTTTTACAGCTGGAGGAGAGTCTGGAGCCCAGGCTGGGGAGTCACCGTGTGGGGAGGCATCTGCCCTCAGTGCGCCTGCTCCTCCCCTGCATCCGTGTGGCCCCGTCCTCCCCCGCACGCGCACATCCCACGCACTGGACACCGCCCCGCGGGTTCTCCCACCCCGAGCGCTTGCCCCGGCCCGGCCGGGGGTCCCACCATCACCTCATTTCCGGCGCTGCGGACCTGGAGCTGGGGCCAGACCCCACAGGTCGGGGCTCCGTCCCAGGAGACGCCCCCCTCAGACACAAACAGCAGCTCCCCCAGCTACGTGCGCCTGGGCTGCAACCCGGGGGTTCCCGGGCCCCCTTCTCAGGTTTGGTGAGCCCGCAGGATTAGCCCACCGAACTCCGAGGGGCCGTCACCGACACTCACCGGGCTTGTAAAGGACGGGATAAGGGCGCAGAGGAGCAGCCGGTGACGAGACGCACAGGGCGAGCTCGGGGACGGCCGGAGCCCAGGAGCTTCTGTCCTGTGGAACTGGGGGGCGTGACTGTCTCCGTGTGGGTGCGTTTTCCCACAGAAGCCCCCGAACCCTGGACTACTGGGACGTCACGGAGGCTTCCCCACGGAGGCGTGGTCGTCACCAACTCCATGCCCAGCCCCGTCTTCTCTCCAGAGGATGGGCTGTTGCTGAGCCGTCCACGCTTCCAATCATGGCTTGGTCTTTCCGGCCAGCAGCCCCATCCCGGGGCCATGCAGGAGCCCACCCAGAGTCCCCTCGCTCGAACACAAGATGCTCCGAGTGCTCTCATCACTGGGGGAGTTTCAGGGGTTCCAGAAGCCCTGTGCTGGGAAGCAGGGTACGTACTCTGTCCCCCACCCACGTTCACAAAGAGTCTGCTCCTCTCTGGAGGCTCGTCTGTGCTCAGGGACACAAGCCCCCAGTCCCCTGCATCCTCATGATGGCTTTCGTGTTACAGCTCTTCTGCTTTTTTAAGTATTTGTCCCCAATGCTTATCAATAATTCGGGCAAAACAACTTCTCTAGCCACAGCACGAATCACTGTTTCTTGGAAAAAGTCAGCGAAAAAGCAGATTTAAGATGTTAATAGCACAAGCCAAATTCACACAGCAGTATGAAAATTAAAATCACTGACACGTTCTTAAGGACAAATGATATGAGAGAGAGGAAGTACTGAAACAGACATGTCCTCGTCAAGTGAGGGGCAGGGGAGAGGGAAGAATACTTACGAGTATTATTTTGAGGAATAGATTCCTTTAAGTAAAGGCTTTCCTCTTAGTGAAACCGTTGTTTCGGAAAACTAGTGACAGATGCTTTCAGTGCCCGCACGTAAGACACAGAGAGTGCACGCGTGTTCCCGGAGGTTCTGTACAATCTCTCCTCTGGGACGGGCACCGAGTACTGTAGGGAAGGGCAGCATTTTGTTCAAACAGTCAAATGATTAGTGTTAATAACAAATGCAAAGAAAGCCCTCGCGATCCCGTATGTCACAAATTCTTCCTCGTGGCAAACATCGAAGTGCGGGGTTTAATTCTGACAGGAGGGAGCGGGATGGGCTGTTTTCCCGGGAAACGTGAAGCAGGACCGGGTAAGAGACTGAAGCCGGGACCCTCCTGTCACCCGAGTCGAACAGGATTGCAGCCCATCTCTGGGGGCTCTCGGCTTCTCTCCCAAGCAGGCTGGGCATTAACTCCCAATACAGGGAACCGGTGATTCTGCTGACCCCACGGGAGACCCACAAAAAGGTCACGGGAAAGAAGCACCTTCCGTCCGATATTCGAAGCAACCGCCTGTTGCAAGCTCTGGACCCCGGTGCCCGTGTCCCTGGAGAAGTTTACACGGAGCACGGGGGGCCTGCGTGTGCCGCAGGAACAACGCATCTTGGACACTGAAAAAATAAAGACAAAAAACCAAAAAATCCCCCAAACCCTCCCCCCAAACAAACAAAAATCCCTTAGGAACCAGTTGTAAGAGCCGCTGGTGAATTTCGGCGTCCGGCTGGGGGGTGGACAGCGGGTGGCAGAGGGACCCTCACGGTCTGTTTTCCCAGCACGTGTGCACCCCCCGCCCCACAGTGACACGAAGCGTCCGGTTGGCAAAGGCAGTGGGCGGGTCGCGAGAAACTGGCGCGGCCCCCCAGACCTATGCCGAGTGATCCACTTCAATAAGCCAGGAGAGGTCATCCCCTGCACTGGGCGTTCCCCCTGTCCTCCCGGGCTCTCTGCTGCGGGGCGGGGGGCGCGGGGGGCATCCCTGCTTCAAGCCGACTGAGAGGACGCCCAGCGCACCCGTCTGCGCCCAGGGCTCCCCGACCCGGCCGCTGCAGAAGAACCGGGCTGTGTCGGACCTGCGGCCCCTCGGCCTTTCAGGGTGCGCGGCCCGCGGCGCCTCCTCCGCGCCCACCGCCCCGGGCCCCTCGCGGTCATCTCCTGCCGCCCGGTACGTCCCCGAGAGCGTCGCTCCAGCAGAGAAAGCCGCGGCTCTGCGGCCAGTGGGGGCGGGTCCAGACGCCGCGTTTCGGTTGGAACCAGAGTTCGCGACGCCGCCTGAGCTGCTCCGGGGTCCGGGGTCCGGGGTCCGGGGTCCGGGGTCCGGGGTCCGGGCTCCGGCTCACTGCGGCGGGAGCGGGTCTCTTCCTGCGGCCCAGGCCGGGCTCCCCGTTCCCGCGGCCCGTCCGGCGCGGCTCCCGGAGGCCCCTGGGCAGGAGGTGGGGACCCTCTTGCGTCCCGAGCCCTTCTTCTTCCCTGGGTCACCTCTGACTCCCTCCCGCCTCGCGGACTCACGCACGGGGTCGCAGGAGGGCCAGGAGGTCCCGGCTGGGCGCCCGGGACCAGCGACGGTCCCCACGCGCCGTGAGCGCCTCCACGCGCGGGTCCCGCCGGGTCGGGGGGCGACGTCTGGGCGCCGCGGCCCTGCGGCGAGTGATGGGTGAGTGAAAACGCATTCAGATCCGGAACGGGGCCCGAAGGCCCCGGCCCAGCTCCTTTCCGGCACGGTTTGGTCCCCGCTGTCTCCACGAAGGAAACCGCTCCGCGACCTGCAAGTTGCTTCCCGACTTCGCTCTCTGGTTCCTCTGCTCTCAGTTCATTGATTTCCACTCCTGACGCTTTCCTGTCTTCTCGCCTGGGGCTCGTTTCTTCTCTTTTCCCGATTGTTGACGCGACCGGAGACTTTGCTGCTTTCCTCGTGGATGCATTAGCGCCACACATTCCCCCTCAGCACCGCTGTGACAGCTTTCCAGAAATTTGGTGATTTGTATTTTTATTTTCATTCAGTTCAATGTTTCTTTATGTATCTCTACATAGAGTGTTGTTGTTACATGTATATATATTTATAAATAAAGTACACACGTGCAACTTATTTAAATTGTACTCCGTGAACATACAGTGCGGTCCTGGTTCCTGGAGCGGAGGTCACGGACCAGCACTGACACACAACACCTGCTACTCATGGTGACAAGGGCCTCCGTGACGCCGTCCTGTCCTCAGTCTAGCCCCCCCTGTCCATCTCCCTCCGTCAACCCTTAGTTGTTCTTGGTCTTTAAGAGTCTTTTACAGTGGGAAGCCTGGTGGCTCAGTCAGTTAACGCCTGCCTTCGGCTCAGGTCATGATCCCAGGGTCCTGGGATCGAGTCCTGTATCAGGTTCCCTGCTCAGTGGGGAGCCTGCTTCTCTCTCTGCCTCTCTCTCTCATTCTCTCTGACAAATAACATATTTAAAAATTTTCATTTATTTTAAAGATTTTATTTATTTATTTCTCAGAGAGAGAGAGAGAGCGCACACGCAAGCAGTCAGAGTGGCAGGCAGAGGCGGAGAGAGAAGCAGGCTCCCTGCTGAGCAAGGACACTGATGCGGGGCTCGATCCCAAGACCCTGGGATCATGACCTGGGCTGAAGGCAGTGGCTTAACCAGCTGAGCCACCCAGGCATCCCCAAATCTTTTTTTTTTTTTTTAAAGAGTCCCTTATGGTGTGTTTCCCTCTTTCCTTTTTCTCTCTCCCCTTCCCATGTGTCCATCTGTTTTCTTCCTTAAATTCCACATGAGTGAAAGCACATGGTATTTGTCTTTCTCCAACTGACTTATTTCACGCAGCGTCACCCACTCTAGCTCCGTCCATGTCATTGCAAGTGGTTAAGATCTCATTTTTGATGGGTGTGTAATATTCCTGTGTGTGTGTGTGTGTGTGTGTGTGTGTGTACACACATCTTCTTTATCCATTCATCTGTCCATGGACATCTGGGCTCTTTTTGTAATTTGGCTACTGTGGTTAATGCTGCTATAAATATTGGGGTGCACGTGTCCCTTCAAATCAGTATTTTTGTAAATTTGGGTATATACCTAGAAGAGCAAGGATTGCTGGGTCATAGGGTAGCTCTATTTTCAGCTTTTTGAGGAACCTCCATGCTGTTTTCCAGAGTGGCTGCACCATCTTGCGTTCCCACCAACAGCGTAGGAGGGTTCCCCTTTCTCCGCATCCTCGCCAGCATCTGTCATTTCCTGACTTGTTGATTTTAGCCATTCTGACTGGTGTGAGGTGGTATCTCATTGTG
>NC_081568.1:1181490-1210043 GCF_022355385.1 Mustela nigripes
CTTTCAGCTTTTTGAGGAACCTCCATGCTGTTTTCCAGAGTGGCTGCACCATCTTGCGTTCCCACCAACAGCGTAGGAGGGTTCCCCTTTCTCCGCATCCTCGCCAGCATCTGTCATTTCCTGACTTGTTGATTTTAGCCATTCTGACTGGTGTGAGGTGGTATCTCATTGTGGTTTTGATTTGTATTTCCCTGATGCCGAGTGATGTGGAGCACTTTCTCATGTGTCTGTTGGCCATCTGGATGTCTTCTCTGCAGAAATGTCTGTTCATGTCCTCTGCCCGTTTCTTGATTGGATTCTTTGTTTTTTCAGTGTTGAGTTTGAGAAGTTCTCAATAGATCCTGGATAGCAGCCCTTCATCTGTAGCATCATTTGCAAGTATCCTCTCCCATTCCAGAGACTCCCTTTTAGTTTTGTCTCTTTTGCTGTGCAGGAATTTCTATCTTGATGAAATCCTAGCTGTCCATTTTTGACTTGTTTACCTTATCTCTGGCGATGTTTCTAGTAAGAAATAGCTGCAGCAGAGGTTGAAGAGTTTGCTGCTTCTGTTTTCAAGGACTTTTCTGGATTTCTGTCTCACATTTAGGTCTTTCATCCATTTTGAATTTATTTTTATTTTTAATGTAAGAAAGAGGTCCCATCCATTCTTCTGTATGTCATTGTCCAGTTTTTCCAACACCATTTGTTGAAGACAAATATCGATTGGATATTCTTTCTTACTTTGTTAAAATTAGTTGATAATATAGTTGAGGGTCCACTTCTGGGTTCTCTGTTCAGTTTCAGGGATCTGCGTGTGTGTTTTTGTGCCAGTACCATGCTGCCTTGATGATGACGGCTTCGTAACAGAGCCTGAAGTCCGGAGCCTAAAGATACCTGCAGACTGACACTGACTCTGAACCGTCACGCGAATGGACGTCAAAACGAAGTCAGAGCAGCCGCACGTACATCAGATAAACTCGACTTTGAGAAAAGACTGTAACGAGCGATGAAGAAAGGCGCTGTGTCATAATTAAGGGGTCTGTACCCCAGGAAGACCTAATAATTGTAAATATTTATGCCCCCCACCTTGGGAGCATTCATACATAAATCAGTTAATAATAAACAGAGGAACTGGTTGATAATAACAGTAACAATAGGGGACTTGAACACCGCACTCACAGCAATGATCAAACCATCTAAGTGTTAGATGGAACAAACCGTCTGACAGGGAAACAGGGGCTTTGAGTGACGCACTGGAGCAGATGCGTCGGAACAGTCGGAGCGTTGCATCCTAAAGCAGCAGAACACACCTTCTGCTCTACTGCATGGAACATTCTCCAGAATAGATCACATCCTGGGTCACCAATCTAGTCTCAGCTCGTACCGAAAGACCGAAATCAGAATGTGCATATTTTCTGACCAAAATATTCTGAAGCTGGCGGTCAACCACAGGAAAAAACCAGGGAGGCCACAGATAGATGGAGGCAAAACAGCATCCTACTAAGGAATGAGTGGGTCAATCAGGAAATTGAAGAAGAATTTTAAAAAATATCTGAACACAAATGAAAATGAAAACATGACAATTCAGAATGCTTTGGGTTCAGGAGCGGTGGTCCTGACAGACGTTCCTCAGAAATAAGGAAAGTCTCAAATATGCAACATAACCTTACACCTAACGGGGCTAGAACAGGAGCAGCAAATAAAACCTACAGGCAGCAGAAGGGAAATAATGAAAATTAGAGCAGACATTAACCATATAGAAACAAACAAACAAAAAGCCCCAGTAGAACTGATCAATGAAACTAAGAGCTGGTTTTTCAAAAGAATTAATAAAACTGACGAACTTCTAGCCCGACTTTCCAAAAAGAAAAGAGAAAGGACCCAAAGTGAGAAAACGATGAGTGAGCGAGGAGGGATCACAGCCAACACCACAGAAACACAAACAGCTGTAGGAGGATTTGTGACCAATTATTAGCCAAGAAACTGGGCAGTCTGGAGAAATGAATAAATTCCTAGAAAACTAAAGCTACTAAAACTGAAACAGGGAGAAAGAGAAAATCTGAACAGACCAATGACCAGCAAAGAAATGGAATCAGTCGTCAAACAGCTCCCAATAAGTGAAGTTAAGGGCCAGATGGCTTCCCGGGGGGATTCGACCAGACTTTTAAGGAAGAGTTAATACTTATTCTTCTCAAATTTTTTTAAAAAAAGGAAAAAAATGGAAGGAAAACTTCCAAACTCATCCTATGAAGCCAGTTCCCTTTTTTTAAAATAAAGGATTTTATTTATTTATTTTACAGAGAGAGATCACACGTAGGCAGAGAGGCAGGCAGAGAGAGAGGAGGAAGCAGGCTCCCTGCTGAGCAGAGAGCCCGATGCGGGGCTCGATCCCAGGACCCTGAGATCATGACCTGAGCCGAAGGCAGATGCTTAACCCACTGAGCCACCCAAGCACCCATCTAGTTCCATTTTTCAACGAGAATTCTCTTGAGCAATTTATGAAAAACATGAAGCAACATGACCAGTGAGGTTTAACCCAATGATACAAAGTTAGTTTTTACTTACAAACCAGTTAGTAAAATTCAGTATCTGAACAGAATAATAACAGAGTGTTCTGAGAATATGGTCTTCTCAGAAGAATATGGTCTTCTCAGCAGATGCAGAAAAGACCTTTCCCGGAGCTCACTGGCTAGTCATGTCACACATAGCGGCAAGCCGAGACCAGAATGGGGCCGCCTCCGCCTGACGAGGGGCATCTATGGTGTAAACACACGTCGTCATTACAGCCAGAGCGGGAACTGGTGCTGCTCCGGAGCTGGGAACGGGGCGTGTCTGCCTGCCGCACGGCTGACACTCCTGCACTCGAAGTTGTGCAAAGGCAAGGCACAGCACCCAGCCGGCGTGAGATCAGCACGAGGATGGAGAAATGCAGTCGTGCACCAGGACCGTGAGGCCAGAAGCAGACACCCACGCAGAGCCAACTTGTTGTTCGACAAAGCTGCGAAAGTCATTCAGTGGCACTGAGTGAAGGGCCTATAGGCACGGATAAAATGAAATGTGAATTCTGCTTCCCAGCATCTCAAATACTAGTTGAGCTGGATCCTGGAGCTAAACTTAGAAGCCATACAATTCCCCGAGGAAATCTTAAGAGAGTGTCTTCATGACCTGACTGTACAAAAATTTTCTAGAAAAGACACCAAAATAAGAAACAAAAATTATGTAAGATCATAATACACCAAAAAGAACCCCAAGCTCATCAAAATACATCATAAACAGAATCAGTAAGTAGGGCAGAGCCCAGGAAAAGTACTTGCAGGACACACGTCTGGTAAGAGGCCATTTGCCGCAGCACAGGAGGGATTTCCACAGCACATCAGCAAAAGACAAACAACCTAGTGCAAAAGATCAAAGTACTTGAAGTGACACTTAATGGTCATCACTTGGCCAATGTCCACGGAAAGACGTTCAGCATCATTTTTGAAATCAAGGACATGCAAACTACAACTGTCGTAGGAACACGACGCGCACTTCAGAAGAGCAGAACTTGAAGACGACAAGACTGGGGGCAGGACCCACGGCAGCTCTCGGGTTCCGCTCCGGGGAGGATGGGTGCGCGCGGCCTCGTGCAAGCGGTTCGGCACTTCCAAGTAAAACCCACGGCGCACGCGGGCGCGGGGCTGCTGCACGGGCACCCACAGGCAGTGAGCCTTTGTTTTGGCAGGAGGGTTCGCTCGCCCAACGTTCCCAACAGCTTGATGCACAATCGCCTCTGGGACAAACAGCCGGATCGTTCCCAAAGAGGGCAGTGGGCGACCGACCAGGCGTGTTCACACAACCGACTGAGAAAGGGGCCGCGAGTGACGGCCAGCTTCCCTACAGGGTGACGAGGGCAGCGCCGACCGCCACGGGAGGGCGCAGACCTTCTCCTGCAGGTAGGGCTCACCTACTGTGACGAAAACCAGAGCGGTTTGCTTTGCGGGGGGAGGGTGCTGGCTGTGGGGCAGAGGGGGAGTTTTCGGAGACGCCGGGAATGCTCCATATTTCCACGGGTTCGTGGGTGCGTGAGGCTGTCAGAGTTCATCAGATTCCACACTTAGGATCTGTGCGCTTCGCTGTATGTAAAGTGTAAGCAAGAGCAAAGAAAGACGGCGGATACTGAACCCTGGGCGCAGGCTTGCTTTGATCACTTTACGGGTAGCATATCTGAACCTCCTTTTTTCTGTGTATATTCTAGGCCTTGGGAAGGAACAGCTATCTCGAGGATCATGGAAGCCGGTGCGTCTGTGCTGGGGAGAGGAGCTAAAAAAAATGGAAAAGCAAATCGTGAGGATGTTTCCTGTGTTTTCAGACTGGAACTAGAGGCATTATCCGCAGGCTCATGGTGGTGCTTTTAGAGTCGGAGAAATGCAGACGCGGATTTACGCACCTGCTTCCACGTCCTTTCTACTTCTCCGCTGGCTTTGTCCGAGGAGAGTCTGGAGGGGTGTATCCGTGGGAACCAGAGCTCCTGTCACTGGGACTCAGTCTTCAATCACCTTCTCTCCTGAACAGAAACAGGGAACGTGTAGAACAGACAGATCCAGCCTGGAGCCAGGAAAGCCCAGAGCACCTTGTTTTCCAAAAAGTCCTAAATGGCCCTCAAATTAGGACTCCTCCAGTCGTGCACTATTTTGTAACAAATCATCTCAAAACTTATTGCCTGAAGCAACAACTGGTTATCATGTCCCGCACTCCCCTGGGGACTGGATCGGAAGGTTCCCCTTAGGGGTCTTCGATAAGGCAGCCGTGAGTCGCCTGCTGGGCGTTGGAGATGGATGGGTCCGTGTTACGCAAAGACCACCTCGCCTTTCATTGTCCCGCTGGGGACTCACGGCCAGTGGACAGTGGCTACGGCAGAGGACTCACGCCCGTGTTCCCGGGGACGGCAGGCAGAGATGTGCCTGTGAGCGTGGGCCTGTCCCTTTCCTAAACAGCAGCGAGGCGCCTGGACGAACAGCTCTCATCTGCCACAGCGTGACTAGGGCTGGTGTCGCGGAGAACGGTAATGTTGCGTCTTTGAAGTGTTCTCTGTGACGGAGGGAGGACCACCGGGGGCGTTGGGGGTCACCAACCGCTGGGGACTGCCTCATCTGACAGCCGAAGAAGTTAGTAATATTCCTGTTTCCTTGGGACAACCTGGATGAACCTGGGGGACAGAATGTTGAGTGAAAGAAGCCAGACGCAGAAGGACAAATGCCGGGGTCGGACTCGGACGCAGACGGACGGTGGCCCAGAGGTTGTCGTCCAGGGCGCAGAGGTGCGGTTGTGCGAGAGGTCCGGGTCCCGCAGACCTACTGCGCACAGAGCCTGTGGCGTGCAGCACTCTTCCCCGTGCTCCCACGCTGGCAGAGAGGACAGAGCACACACCGAGCGGTAACGGCGGCGGCGGGAGGGGACGCGCAGCTGGGGGTGCTGGTGGGAGAGAAGGTCCTGAGGGCTTCGCGCGCGTCTGTCCATCTCCAAACTGGCCGCTCGTGGCTGCTAAGTGTGTGCAGCTTTTGGATGTCGGTCACACCTCGATAAAATCGTTTTTAAAAAGCCTCGTGGGTTTGCAAAGATGAGAAAACGGACGGAGAGCGCCAGCGAACCGCAGTGTCTCCTGTTCGAGCACGTCACGAGCTGAAAACAAGGCAGCACAGAAGCACACGGAGGACCGGTCGTCCCTCGCCCAGCGTGTGCTCTGGGGCTTGCAGGGGAAGCGCTTCCGTTTTTTGACCGTGACTCACTCAGGGCCGTCCCTCTGACACACACTCGGCGTCCGACTGTCGTTCTCCCGCAGGCGCTCCGAGCTGTCCCGAAGGAGGCTTCGTGGAAACGAGAAGCCGGGGCCGGCGAGGGGAGCGGGCGTCCGTCCGTCTCACTCTGCTTGTCTGTCAGTTTGGGCGCCACAGCTGCCTGCAGTCAGGGCGCTGAGCCGGGAACGCTGTGGTGACCCCGAGAAGGGGTGAGACCGGCCAGCTCACCTCGCGGCATCCTTCCTGACAGGACGCCGAGGCCTCGGGACTGTCCCGCAGCGCGGCTCCGAGCTCCCGAGGGCGTCTCGCAGGGCCCCGACGGCACCCGGGAGGCAGGCGCGCCCGTTGGGACGAGGGTGAGTTCAGAGCGTCCGCAGCAGGGAGTGTGTGCGGGTGGAGAAAGCCGCCTTGGAAAGGACTCGCGACTTCACAAGGGTTAGTTTGTTGATCCAAGGGGAAAGCTTTTCCACGTGGCATATTCTTCTTAGGTATCATGTTTTCCTTTCTCAGAAGAAAAATCTGTTTTGCAGAATTTGCAGTTTAATGAGTTTTTCTGCTTATGCCAAGCAGGGGCCCTCGCCGAGGCAGCCTGGGAAGGATGTGAGGTTTCTCAGCCCAGCCGCGCTAAGCTCAGAGATTTCCCAGACCGATCGCTCTGCAAGGGGTCCCGGGGCCGCTCCCAGGGAGGCCCTGCTGGCCGGCTCTGCTCTGAGCGACGCGTCAGCCAAGTCTGAGGCTTCCCGATCTCCGGCGTCCGCATGCACACTCTGCTTGCCAGGGGCAGCTGGGGGGCCGGGCGGGGGGTCTCTGCGTGCCGGCGCCGGGTGCGCCAATCCGGGATTCTCTCCAGTGGCGTCCACTGGGCTTTCTGTTGGAGCGAGTTTGTTTTCCCCTTCAGTCTGGCAGCACACGCACCGCACGCACATCCAAATTCGACAGACATTGGAGAGTAACACGGGTTTGCTCTTTTCAGACAAGTCTTAAAGGCTATCTGGAGAAGCCTCATTTCTTCTTTCTTTTATATTTTTTTCTCTGCCCATAAAAGGAGAACTAAAGGAAAAAGCAAAGCAGAAGAGAGGTTCGTGGACCCTCGTGTCCGTGACCACTGGGCTGCTTCCCAGGTGTGGGGACATTGGGGCAGGTGGCTCTGACCTCGTCCCGGGGAGGCTTCTGCTCCCATCGCGGTCTCCCTCTGAGGGTCCCTCTGAACTCAGGCCCCCAGTAGGGACCCCCTCCCCAGGCTCCCTGCCCAAAAAGATTATTGTGCCAGATCAAAGAGCAAGATTCAACCCTATGGTACCCGCAGTAAACTCTTTCTCTTCCTTTTCTTTCTTTCTTTTTTTTTTTTTTTAACATAAAAACACTTGAAGATACAACAATAGAAAGATACTTGGTTTCAGGAGGAAGAGGAGCCCACAACCCTGAGCGTACACTCTTCCCATCACAACCGCGCGAGGCAGGACCCCGGCTGACAGAGCTGACGGAGGCCACACAAGTCCACATTTGTGTCTGGGAACTCTGACGTGCTTCTCCGAGGAATTAGTGGGACGCGTGGACAGGCACCGAGGCGGAGCTGGGGCACCTGAGCGGGGCTGTTAGCTGCCCTGGTCCAGTTGACCGTGAGGACACGCTTTACCGCAGAGTGTGTGTTCCTGCGGGACGCTGGCCACGAGAGGCCACGCGCTGGGCTGTAAAACAGGTCTCGCTGAACGCGAGAGGCACGGACCACCCAGAATCCGGGCTCCAACTGGAAGGACGCCTGTTGGAGAGTCTTACTGCGCAGTAAAATGACCAAAACAAAGCCCACTAGAAGGGGCAGATTCACAAAACATGTCTGAGCAGCCCCTGTGCACAGAGGAGAGGCTCACCGGCCACTCAGAGATGTAAATTCAAGCCCCAGAGAGATACCACTCGACGTCCGACACCGGGTCCGACCCACGGGACGGCCTCGCGAGTGCGGGAAGGCGTGGAGCAGAGGCACTGGCTGGCCGCATCCAGAGCGGGTTCCCGGCACGGCGCCCGCTCCGCGCCTGCCCCCAGAAGCCGCGGTGAGTCTCACCTGAAGCCGCTCGGACGCGGTTCCTCGAAGAGCCTCCTGCACGGATCTGCCTGAAACTTGCCGCTGTAAGAGCCAAAACCTGGCCTCCACTCAAGTGCCCTTCAAGAGACGAGTACACAAGCTGCGGGAGACACAGGAGGACATTCTACTCAGAAACAAGAACCGACTCCGGCTGCGGACGGCAGACGGGCTGAGTCGGAGCGTCCCGGCGGCGCGGAGTGCAGGAAGCCGCCACGGACGAGAACACACGGAACTCGGGAACGTGCCGCTGTGGGACACCGGTCAGTGCACGGTTTCCTTGGGCTGGGGGAGGGGAGCAGGCTGAGAAAGGGCTCGGGGACTCTCGGCTGGCGCTGGGGGTCTACTGTCTCTCTGTCCCGCAATGCGGGTGCCGCTGTCAAAACTCACAATCTCCACACCTGCAACAGGAAACCCCACGGTCTGCGAATTCTGCCTGCGTCGGTGACGACCGGTCCAGCTAGTGACACAAGTTCAGGCTCTCCAGAGCAGGTGGGGGCCCTGACATGGGACATGGGGAGGCACCGGCTGGAGGAATGTGGCCGGGCCCGGGGTGAGCCGGCTGCAGGCACGGCTCAGGGTGTGGGGTGCTGAGCAGGTGCGTCCCTGATGAGGGCCTCAGGGCTCCGACCCTGAGTTGCCGTCTGGGGTCTCCTGATGCACCCGCCTGCTCCCTGCCCGTGTGTCTGCTGCTGTGCCTGCCCCCCGCCCCGTGGGAGGGCCCTGTTCCCAGAGTTCTGACTGGTAGGTGTGTCACAGTCCCCCCGAGGGGCACCGAGGCTGCCCCAGGCTCAGGGGTTCTAGCCAAACTTGGGAGCGTCCCAGATAACGACAGGTTACTTTGAATTTCCCATCGGGGTAAATGGGCGCAGGGTCCGGGGGGCTCTCTCTGACGACTTCGTACAGCCACAAGGTATCCACAGCGGGGTCCATGAGACACCAACAAGGACTTGGCAAACGCGGGCACTCTGCCCTCCCCGCACGCCCTCAACCCTCTCGGGCAGCGCTCCGCACGCCCAGCACCAGGCTTCCACCTGGACTCACGTTCCCGGCGGGAGCTGCCGGCCACCCCCTCAGTCCTGGGGAGGTTTGGGAGCAGGTCCAGGCAGCTTACGTGGACAGAGGGCTTCTTGTCCTCCTGGAGGTCCCGTCTCATTAGCTTCTCCGTGTTTCGACAGCTCCATTTAAGAGGCTTTCTTGGAAAAGTGATGCCGTGAGCGCGGCACACCGCAGCTGGCCGTGGCCCTCCTTACCGCGTCCGCAGGAGGCATCTGAGCAGGAGACGGGGGAAGCCTGGACAATTCTTGTGTGGCCGTTGGACTTGGAAGCCGGCGTTGCCAGGCTCTGTTGCCCGTGAGTATGCTTCACAGGCAGGTGATGGTTTACCTTCGACCTCGCGGGTGATGGTGGAGATGCCGCTACGGTGGAGGCATGGCTGAGCTCTCCTTGCTCGGGGACGGACGCCGCCGCAGGAGCGAGCCTGGGCTGCGCTGGGAGTGTCGGCAGGCCGGACCCCATGCCTGACCGGGGCTCTCCACTCAGCATCCGGCGGCAGCCTCCCGACCCCCTCCACAGGCGGACTTTGGGGAGTCCCAGAGGCTCCCTCCTGGCTGTTACCTGCCCATGATTGATGGCCTCCGTCCGGGTGACCCGAGGTCATCTTGTTAGGACCCAAACGCTGCAGTTGCTGCACCACAGAGAGGGGAGCTGTCCTGGGGTCACCGGGCACGATGGCTCCCATACATCTCACAGGACCCGGACCTGTCACCAGCTGCCGCAGCTCCGAGCGCGTCCGCCCAGCCTGTAGCGTGTAAGAACTGGAACACTTCCCACCGTCTCCAGGGCACATCCCGGCGGCC
Source organism: Mustela nigripes (assembly GCF_022355385.1). NCBI lineage: Eukaryota > Metazoa > Chordata > Mammalia > Carnivora > Mustelidae > Mustela > Mustela nigripes. Next base: position 1,191,180 of record NC_081568.1, read on the forward strand.
CCTCACCCTGGCCTGCGTCTGGACTGCTCCTCCGACCTCTTGCTCATCTCCTAATTCTGGAAGTTGCTAACCAGCTGCTTCCCAGGGTGTGTCTGCTGTGCCAACCGGGGCAGCTTTCGGTGGGGCGTCTGGGCCGAAGCTGTATTAGACGCCAACGTTTTTGCTGGACCGCTCTAGTTCTAAAAGATTTTATTTATTCATTTATTATTCATTCATTCATTGTTTGTTTGTTTAAGAGAAACCTGAGATCACCACGGGGCTGGAGGCAGAGGTTTCACTGGCTGAGCCCCCAGGGGCCCCGGTCCACAATTAGATGGTGATCAACTGCTGGGGCTTTTCCAGAGAGAGAGAGAGAGAGACATCCATGACCCCGGGCCGGGCGCCTCATGTCGCTCAAGATCCAGGATAAGCCTTTGTTACCAGCGGTCCGTGAGCCCTGCGGCCGCCGCGAACCTCCGTCGGTCCGACTGCCACCTCCTGCGACGCGGGACACATTCCAGCCTCTCGGCCCAGCTTTCCCGGCCGGAACGGGGACGATGACGTCATGCCCCTCCCCGTGGCCGCGAGTGTGGCCGGAGTCCCCGACAAAGGCCCAGAGCGGCGCACAGCCGCGGAGCTCTGTGACCGGTGGCTTCGCCGCGGCTGGGGGCCCCCGAGGATGCGAGACCGAGCCAAGATCGAGCCAAGGCCGAGCGGGTTGGGTTTTGCTCGTGCTGCTCGGACGCGCGCGTGGGGGTCTGGCCGGAGAGGGGCGGGGAGGGTCGGTCCTGGCTGGTGGGGGCGGGGCGGGGGAGAACCTGCTTCTCTGCTCCTGCCTTGCGGGGCTGCCTGGATGCCACCGCCACGGGCCCGCAGAGCCCTCCCGGGAGACGTCTGGCCGCAGGTGTGTCCTGTTTCTCGCCGATATTCGGCCCTGCCCAGACCGCATCTGGGGGCGGAGGAGACCAGCCGCAGTGCAGGGCCGGGATCCTGGGGCGTCCAGCCGGGCTGGGGAAGGCCAGAGGGACCAAGGAGCAGGAACCACCTGGCTAATTGGGAGTCTCCAGGCTGCAGACGGTTCCCCCGGCGGTGCGTTCCAGGATCTGAGGCCAGAGGGACCAAGGAGCAGGAACCACCTGGCTAATTGGGAGTCTGTCTCCAGGCTGCAGACGGGTTCCCCCGGCGGTGCGTTCCAGGATCTGAGGTCACGGCCTCTTCTGTGCAAATGGCCTCAGGCTTAGATTGTTCTCTTCCGCCCTCAAAGCCGTGGCTGTTGTAAGGATGCTGTTCCTGCAGCCCTGGCCCCTTCCTCCAGCCTCCCGGAAGGTCAACCATCCGCTTCCTGGCTCCCTGCCTCCCGGTGCACAGCGGGGATGGATGGAGGGTCCCCGGCACCGTCATCGCCCGCAGCCCACGCCGCAACGGCACCGTCCACCTGAACCTCTGACCTCCACTCTCTTCCACGGGTGTGCGAGAGGAGCCTGCAGCCTGGGTCCTCGCGCGCGTCCCTGCGGGGCCTCCGCGCCGGGTCTGCACGGCCCGGCTGAGCGCCCTGCAGCTCTTCCGCGGGCGCTGCTTTCCAGGCCTGCTGTAGGTGGACCTGCGGCCAGCACTGCTGTCCCTCCCGCAGCTGGAGCCTGCCCGTTCCTTCTTCTAGTGATGGGCACACCGGCACGTTTGTTATCATAGCTTTACGACTCACAAAAATTCGACACTTTATTCTTAGAGTTGAAGGGTTAAACTATATTACACTTAATCAAATCCGTCTCTCATTATTTTCGGGAGCTAACATCCTAAGCCTAACTTAACTCTCTATAAGATATATTTTAACAACTTCCTACTGACTGTCCACATACGACAGGAACATGGATGATGTCTCCTGTCCGAAACCCTCAGAGAAACAGTGTGTTAGTGGTAGGAAAGTTCTCTTCCCCTTGGGGTACAACAGCTTAAGGAGATAGATTGGGTTTGGAATGCCACCTTCATAGGTTTTCAGAGAAACATGGCTAATTTTTAAACAAATTCCGTGTTTTAAATTTCATGAGTGTTTAAAAAGCAATATAAACCTTTATTTTTCTATTAAAACTAGGCTCCTTAAAAGTGGAGCTCTGCTGGGCTGGCTCTCTGACCTGATTAAGGGACCAGCAAGACTCAGTGCTGGCCAGTCCCTCCTGCACTTGGGATGGGGCACCTTCTGGCTTCTCTGGATGTGAAGGAGTCACACTGAGGGGCCGTGTGTGCAGAGGTGACACAGTCCATGAAGTCGTGTAGACGGGACTCTGTGTTCTGGGGCTGGGTGTGTACCTCCCACTCGGCCAGGGGTGGGTTGTAGTCTAGCCCCCAGTGAACTGTGCCTGGGGGATCCAGGCCCTGTGGTTCCCTCCCCTGGGGACTCTGAGCTTGCCGCCCACTTGCTTCGGGCGGAAGGCCATCAGCAAACCCTGTGACAGCACACGCCGGTGAGCCCCTGTGCACAGGTTTGCTTGCCTTCAGTGCGGCCCAGGGAAACTGCAGGAGCGTAATCTTCATCAGCCTTTAGGGGGTGGAAGGCCGCACGGAGAGGGCCTGGCCATGCCCAGGGCCCCACCCAGCAGCTGGGAAGAAGCCCCATGTGGCAACACAAGAGACCAGCAGAACGGTCCAGCCCAATCATGAAACCGTAAGAGATCTGCGTTTTGTTTGAGCACCAGGTTCCATCGAGTTTACTGGGCAGCATGACGGAGACAGTGGGCATGAAAACTAAGCTCGTGGGTTTTCTGAAGGTCTCTTGAGTGAGTTTTGATAATATTTTTTGTGTCTATATCACAAGGGATAAATACATTAAGAAATCTGAATGACTTTCCAAAAAGTAACCTAAATTCTACTTTATGGCCACTTTGGTTGTTGTATGATCTTGGCCACGAAACAATAAGGAACGAAGGGAGTTTGACTCTCCTGTCAGTGCTCCGGAAAGGCCGAAGTGAGTCCTTGGATCTCGTACCACCACAGCCAGAGGGTCCAGAAGCTGTTGCTGACGTAAGAAAGACAGAGACCTGTCACAGGGCTGGGTCAGCTCTGACAGCAGCTGTATTTATAGCCAAGAAGATGAGGAAATCTTCGCTGACATTGTGTAAGCATAGACTGTTGATAGCGCCATTGTCTTGAAGACATGGCGCTATTGTTTCTTTCACTGACAACCACCCCAGCAACAGCCAAGAGTATCAAAAATATCTACTTATCCTGTGTTCCAACCTGTTGCCACACCGAGGGACAGTGTGAAAGCTCCTTAGTCTCTAGCAGATTTTAATGCCTGCCTAGAAGTGTGGCTCATCAATTTTTACCTTCCAATTGATATAAAAACGATATAGTTAAGTTGCTAATTTATTTGCATCTCTTACACCACCCCAATCCATCCAATGGAAACAGAAGTCCGCCGTGGGGAGCCACTGAGGGTGGAGGGGGGCCGTTCTGCAAAGTGCGGCAGCAGAGGTGAGGCTGACTGGGGCTCAGGCCATTACGGCTCGTGGGTCCAGGTATGAGTGACCAGGGTGAATGCCACACAAACACAAGGGGTCTCCGGTGTCTTTGGCTGTGTCCTCTCCACAGCAACCTGGTGCTGGAGAAAAACCAGTCGCCAAAAGGAAACAGTCAGAGAGGGCTGGGGTGCACACTTGGAGCAATTTAGTTAGTAACAGTGTGTCAACATTGGTTCATTAAAGAAGAAGAATGGACCACGCTAACGTACGACGCTATTGATGCGAGAACCTAGGAATGAAGCAGAGGAGAACTCTGTGTTATCTTCCCAATTTTCTCTTAGTCTAAAATAATTTTGAAGTAAAACATTTATTTTTTAAATAAAGGAAGGGAGGCTCCCACTTCCTGCCAAGCGGGATGACATAAACTAGACCCACTCTTACATCTGGGGAAAAAAAAAAAAAAGCAGACAAAATACATGAAGTAGATGTTTTCAAAGCACAGTGAAGAGCACTGTCCTGAGATATGAGACACAGACGAGGGAGCCCTGTGGTTGCCTTTGCTTTCTGCGTGGACAGTTCCTACTGCGTGGCGCACGGAGAGGGCAAGGCAGAGTCATTAGACGCGCCAGGTCGGGGGGATGGGGACGAGGGTTTCGCAGCTGGAGGTCGGAGGACAGAGTGTCAGGGAGGTGGACGGTAGCTAGCCAGCTGGGTGATGAGTGCAAGAGAGACGGAGCATTGCAGGGAGAGTCAGAGGAGGAAGGAAGGGAAAGCTGAGGAGACAGACAGACAGACAGAGCTGTGCAGAAAGTGAGAGCCGCCCTTGAGGAATGATAGTAGCCAAATAACGATCACGTCACGGACATGTGTGAGGATACTATTGAAGACGGGAACGTGCTGAGAGAGTTAGCGGGGACAGTGACCCTTGAGATATGGGATGTTCCCACCAGGCAGAGAGCAAAATCCAATTTCACAGGACACGGAGTAGAAGACCGAGTGTTGTCGGCTCCCACCGTGGGGAATACTTAGTTTAAAGTGCTCCAGTCCTGCTCCACATAGCTTAAAAGAAGGTCTAAAAGTATGAAACGTTCAAAGAAATTTAATATGGTCCCAGAGCAAAGGCATTTGAAGAGGAGGAAATACATTTGAATTTGTTCTATGAGGCCAGATTACGCGGACAACAAAACTGGACAAAGACGTTGTACTGCTTGGGTTAACCACTGTGGTGAGTAATGAAACGAAACAAAACCAAGTAAATTTATCCAAAATAATCTGGAAATGGTGGAAGTGATGGAGTAACACTCTTTTTAGTATCAGATGACATACTCGTCTGTGTAAGAAATCCTGGGGACTACACAAAAATCCTACATAAGCTCACGTGTTTATTGGACGGCAGGATACAATGTCCACATACAAATATCAGTCATTTTTCTGTGTGCTTGCAATAAACGAGTGGAAATCAACATTAAATATTACTATTTGCAATCGCATCCGACCCACATGTACGAGACTTCTATACTAAAAATGAAAACATTTCTAAGAGACATCAGTGAATACCTAAACAAATAAGTGGGTAGACACAGTGGCATCCCAGGTCCCAACGGCTAAGGTGTCATTGTTCCCAGGATGGTGTCTCTGTGCTATCCCAAGGAAGACCAGCAGGCTTTCATTTTTTAACACACTGACAAACTTATTCCAAAATTAATTTGCAGTTGCAAAAAAGCTTTGAATTGCCAAAACAACTTTAAACGTGAAAAATAAAGTTGGGGGACTCACATTATCTTATTTCACGACCGAATGCAGCCGTTATCCGGAGACTGTGAACAAGACGAGACCAACGGAAGAGAGTCTGGAAGACGAGAGCCGCGCGGATGAAGAGCTTCCAGCCATGCCGAGTTTAGCAGAGGGCGGGTAGCCTTCTTCAGAAATGGTGCCGGCACAATTGGATATGCACATGCAGAAAGTGAACTTTGATCTGTACATCATAGAGAAATGGATCATACACGGAAATATGAAGCCCAAGACTAGGAAGAATTTCAGAAGGAATCATAGGAAAACATCTTTGTGACTTTGAGTCTGACAAAGATTTCCTAAATAGGACATCAAAAGCATGGTCTATAGAAGTAAGAATTTGACAAATGTGACTTCATAAAAATGAAAACTTCTGTTCTTTGAAAGATACTGATAGGATAATGAAAAGACAAGCCATCGACTGGGGGAAATTGCTAATCTTATATTGACGAGGGGCTCGTCTCCAGAATATATAAAGAACTCTCAAAACTCTGTGAAACGAAGATGAGCGATCCAATGAAACGTGGACAGAATTCGAACGGAGTTTTCACCACAGAAGACCAATTAGTGGCAAAGAAGCCCATGATAAGACGGCAGCTCCGGCGGCCTGGAGATGTGCCCAGCGAGACCAGGTCGGGCTGCCTGCACACAGCCGGCAGGTGACCGTGGGGGAAGGGGCAAGCGTGGGCCTGGAGGTGCGCGGGTTTCTATTTACGGAGTGGGTATCCACTCTGGGAAACGCAGGCATAGGTTTTTGAGTTTTGTATTATTTGTTTTGTATTTAACATCCCTTAATGCATTTTTTTAAAAAAAATAAATTTATTGCTGGTAAAGGGTTATTGCAAAATTATAAAAACATTTCCAAAAGAATACAGAGGTGGGTCATACACGGACGGACAGAAGCATGGCGCTGTCCTATGATGTGTCAGGGTCGTCCCTGCCGGGCTGTCCGGGGCAGTCCTGCCTCGTCCTGCTGCACACTTCACGATCTCTTCATACATAATTCCCCTCTCTTCCCGCTGACCTACTCCACGGGCAGCTTGTGTCTCTGACTTTAGCACAAGCCAGGCCTCAACTCTGAGTGGCCAGCGGGCAATCGTGTCCCTAGACACTCCTGGCCACAGCACGCTTTTAACGTGAGCAGCCGCATCCTGTCCTTGATAGGAAAGTGCAGTGACATCGCATCAGAAAAGACTCCAGGAGGAGAGAGAAATGTTGGTGGGTGTCCCAGAGCGTCCAGTGAGTGTGTCCTGCGTGCAGCGGAAGCTGGAGATGGTGGGTCCTAATGCCACGCTCGGAAGTTACCGGTCACAATCTGATGCTTTGTGCTTCTGTTGAATCTAAAGTTAAGTCGTCTTTCGTTTTCTCCTACCCAGGTGACATTTCCCGACAGGTCTGATGCGATACACAGACTTCCTTTTTCTCTTGTGTGACGAGTACTTACTCCTTCATGATGTAAGTGAAGGACGGGTATTTTTATTTTTTCCTATTGATGTAAGTGTTCGGTCACGCTGTGGTAAAGAAACAACTAAAATGAGCCCCACCTGAAACGGAATATGTGCTCACAGGTACATACAGGTATAAATTCAGATGACTCAGCCATTCCTTGCTGTGTACCTACCCCAAAGAAGAGACACGTGTTACCTCAGAGGCGTGGACTCAAATGTTCATGGCGACCCGACGCTGACCACCTTCGACACATGGATGCATCGACCTGGGCATATCTTCAGTGGAAACTACTCAGTGGTATTCGGGGGAAAGACCAACGATTAAGGGTTGCACTTGTCCTGATGAGCGCCGGGCGACACACGGAGGCGTGGCATCGCTGTGTTGCACACCTGAAAGTAATAGAACACTGTATGTTAGCTAACTGGAATTTAAAGAAAAATTAAAAAAACTAACTACTGCGATGCCCAACGACAGGGCTGAATGTCAAAGGCACGATGGAGAAAGCCGGGTGAAGACGGATGCGTCACACACTCACTCACACAACAATTCACACACTGCGTTATAAGCGTGCAGCTACTCACAGGGGACAGAAACCTCCGGAGATGGCCAGCGGAGGTGAGGGTCTGCGTGGGAGGCAGGAGGAGCAGGCAGGGGCGGCCCAGCAGGGAAACCGCAAAGCGAAACTCGGAGGAGATGCGTATGGTCATTATTTGATAAATTTGGTGGTTTTAAGGGAATGATCTATATTATAAACTTCAGAGAATTTGCTTTAAAAAAGAGCTACTGTGATTCATATGCTAGTGACAAAACTGACATAAATGGAATGTGAGAACACACGTGTGCTGTGTCTGAGTGAAATTTCAAGGACACAGTCTTGAATAATGGCTCGACGGGAATGAGCCTTTTCCACTCGCCCGTCAGAGGAGCTCCCTGGGCTCTGGTGAACGACAGATCCCGGGGACCGGGCCAGGTAGTGCTGTGACTCTGTGCGGCCTTTGCAGATGGTTGGGGACCTCCCTCCAGGGACAGAGGGTGTCTGCAACACCCAGACCCAGAGAAGGGCTCTGTCCTGGAAGGACAGTGTGCGGACGTGCCCGAGCTCTGCTGTGCCTGCGTCCCCTCTGCACCGGCCGCCCTGCCTGCCACATCTCCGAGGCACACGCCTGTGTGTGCGGGGCGTGCCTGGATCTGGGTCACTGCTGTGGGTGCCAGTCTCATCGTCACTGTTCGCCTCAACAGTCGTAACATTCCTGTGACATCTCAGCACACTGTTTGATTTTAAGTTCGTTTTTTCCTCACGGCAGACTTGGTTGTGAAATGTCTGTGTGATAAAATTGTACGTTGTTTTCTCGTCAGTCCAAAATAGTTTCCCTCTTGTAAGGAGTCCCCATTTCCAAGAGAGCCCCAGGGACGTCCCTGGGCCAGGCCACAGAGATGCTCAGAGTGCTGAAAAGCAGCACGTGGTACTTAGATGTGGTCTGAACCTCAGAGCCTCTCCGGAGTGCAGGTCTGGGCAGTGAGTGACAAAGGCTGGGTGGGAACATCGTCCCAGAGCTGAGCTGGGCGGCTGGCCGGGCCTGCCGGCTCATGCTCGGGCACACGGGAGAGGGGACCATCCCCACATGATAATGACAAAGCGCGTGTAACCTCCTGCTTTCAGAGACTTCTGGGCTCAGACACCCATGCTTTACAGGACCCAACCCTCACCCGGCCCGTGTCACTCTGTGAATCGGAAACCATGAATGGGCACGGGAGACTGTGTGACTCGAGTCATTGGCCAGCCTGAGTGAAACGACAGACACAAAACGCACGGAGACTCTCCCTGCGACTCGGAGCGCGCTTCCAAGCCTTCCCTGGGGCTCGCACCGGTGACACTGTGCTCTGGGCGGGGCAGCCTCTTGGGCTCCACTGCAGCCGACACCGCTCGGTGCAAAGGGACCTCGAGCTCTCACGGAAGCAGCCGACGTAGAGCGGGAGACCGAACGGCAGGTGGACGGTAAAGCGCAGGCGGTGCGGAGACGCACGTCCGGGCTGGAGTTGATGGATACGCCCATCCCGCCAGAGCCCCGCTCCCTCTGCGCGCTCCGCGGCCCGCGGTGGCTGCGGTAAGGGTGCGTCCCCGGTTAGACTCTGCGCGCTGGACGGGGGTGTCGGAGCCACTGCCCCGGGTCCCACGAGACAGTCACCCTCATGCTCGGCTCGGATCCGGTTTTGCGGGCTGAGATGAAAGCACGTCCACGGGTTCTCTTGGAATCCGAAGCGTCCGGCAGGCCACCGTGAGCGCAGGCGGAGCGTCTCCTGCAGCTCCCAGGGCCGCAGGTCACGGCCCCGGCGGGTCCCCCCTGGCTGGGAGATTGCCGGCCACAGTGTGTGTGTGGGGGGCATCTCCGCCCTTGGTCGGACAGGCCCTGCGCGGCTCGTAGGAAGGTCAGCACCGGCCCCGGTGTCGCTCCACGGGCGCGCCGACCCGCCCCGGCTCTTCCCGCCGCCCGAGCCGTCACTTCGCTCGCTCACCCTGGGGCGGGCGTGGGTACCGTCTCCCGTGGGGTGACACCCCACGACCTGACCCCCGGTGGCAGGGCCGGCGGTCACCAGGTGCTGCCGCGACGACAAAGCAGCGGCCGTGTCGCCGCGGTCCCTCGCCGATTTACCATGCGTGAAGCTGCAGGCGCCGGGGCAGCGCGGGCGTCCACGGCGGCGCGTCCCTGCCGAAGGCGACCCTGCGCTCGGCTCTGTTGCTCGCGTCCAGGGACACATCCCGCCACCAGTCCGGCGTCTGCTGCAGCTGCGTGGGAGGGGGCGGGGAGCCGCGGGCTGCAGAGGTCTCGCTTCTCCCGCCGAAGGTCACTCCGCTTACACAAGTCGGGGTGTTCCTGCCGGGTCCCCTGGGGCCATCCCGGCGCCTCCCCTCCCGAGGCGGTGGCGGTTTTCAGTGGCGCCTGGACGGCCTCGTGGCTGCCGGCAGCCCCTCCGCAGCGCGGGGCTGCCGAGGACCCCTGAGCCAGCAGGGTTTGCTCATCTGAAGTGGGTGCTGTGCCCTCCCGAGATGATAACCCCCTTCTCAGCTCCCGGATGGTGTAAGGGGGGTTCTGGGCGGGGAGGAGGAGCAGGGCACTGAGGCACATGCCCTCCAAGGCCAGGCTCCCACCTTCGTTCCCTGTGGCTGGATGGTCAGATCAAAGCACCACCCCGCCTCTCCCCTCTGCCGACCGGTCCTTTGTCCCTCTGTCCTTCCCACTGCCTCTCCCTCCCACCCTGTTCTTTCTGGTCGCACGTCAACCTTTGGTAAGTGTTGCAGGACAGGAGTCCCTTGGGCTCTCCTAACTGACCTCAGCCTCTGCTGGGGGGGTTTCCACTTGCACCCACACTGGAGGCCTTTCCCTGGACAGTCCCACAGGCCCGTGACTTTTCCTGCAATTTTCACAAATGCTTCCCTTTTCAAGGCAGAATCTTCCAGATCAATTTCAGTCATTCAGTTACTAAAGCAAATATAATACAAATTGTAAGGTTTTGCAGGTGAGGTAAAGACAGCACCGGGCAAGGTAGGCACAAGGCAAGATTTATTAAAGGCATTTCCGGTGAAGTTTCAGGGCTCAGGAGAAGGGGAGCCAGGAAAGTCGCGCTGGGAGGAGGTGGGCACCTCCGGGGAGGTTCGCGACTCCAGAGAGGGGAGTGGGGGACGTCCTGCTGGGAGGGAGTCGGTGGGGGTCTCTTCCCAGGCCAAGGCAGGGCAGGGGCTCACATCCATATGTGGTGAGGTACTTCGTGATTGGAGGGTGTGGGGTGGGGGGTCCTGATACTTGTTTCCTGCATAGGTATCGGGCTACCTGTGGAGATGTGACCTGGCTGTACATCCGTTTGTCGGGAGAGTCAAGGGCTGAGGAAGGAGGAGAGGGGGCTGAAGATGGTGGCCCCGGAGGCCATTTCTGTTGTTCCTCCTGCATAACTGGAGCCACCGACCCAACACAAATAAAAAATAAAAACAAATGAAAAATCAGGGTCTGCATGTATGCTCCCTGCACGAGACCCTGCGATGTCAGTCCCTTTCACTTCCTTACGAAGGCACCTCAGGAACAGCACGATGCTGTCTTCCTTTTTTTTTTTTTTTTTTTAAATTTTTATAAACATATAATGTATTTTTATCCCCAGGGGTACAAGTCTGTGAATCGCCAGGTTTACACACTTCACAGCACTCACCAAAGCACATACCCTCCCCAATGTCCATAATCCCACCCCCTTTTCCCAAACCCCCTCCCCCCAGCAACCCTCGGTTTGTTTTGTGAGATTAAGAGTCACTTATGGTTTGTTTCCCTCCCAATCCCATCTTGTTTCATTGATTCTTCTCCTACCCACTTAAGCCTCCATGTTGCATCACCACTTCCTCATATCAGGGAGATCATATGATAGTTGTCTTTCTCTGCTTGACTTATTTCGCTAAGCATGATACGCTCTAGTTCCATCCATGTTGTCGCAAATGGCAAGATTTCATTTCTTTTGATGGCTGCATAGTATTCCATTGTGTATATATACCACATCTTCTTGATCCATTCATCTGTGGATGGACATCTAGGTTCTTTCCATAGTTTGGCTATTGTGGACATTGCTGCTATAAACATTCAGGTGCACATGCCCCTTCGGATCACTACGTTTGTATCTTTAGGGTAAATACCCAGTAGTGCAATTGCTGGGTCATAGGGTAGTTTTATTTTCAACATTTTGTGGAACCTCCATGCTGTTTTCCAGAGTGGCTGCACCAGCTTGCATTCCCACCAACAGTGTAGGAGGGTTCCCCTTTCTCCGCATCCTCGCCAGCGTCTGTCATTTCCTGACTTGTTGATTTTAGCCATTCTGACTGGTGTGAGGTGATATCGCATTGTGGTTTTGGTTTGTATTTCCCTGATGCCGAGTGATATGGAGCACTTTTTCATGTGTCTGTTGGCCATCTGGATGTCTTCTTTGCAGAAATGTCTGTTCATGTCCTGTGCTCATTTCTTGATTGGACTATTTGCTCTTTGGGTGTTGAGTTTGCCAAGTTCTTTATAGATTTTGGACACTAGCCCTTTATCGGATATGTCGTTTGCAAATATCTTCTCCCATTCTGTCAGCTGTCTTTCGGTTTTGTTAACTGTTTCCTTTGCTGTGCAAAAGCTTTTGATCTTGATGAAATCCCAATAGTTCATTTTTTCCCTTGCTTCCCTTGCCTTTGGCGATGTTTCTAGGAAGACGTTGCTACGGCTGAGGTCAAAGAGGTTGCTGCCTGTGTTCTCCTCAAGGATTTTGATGGATTCCTTTCTCACATTGAGGTCCTTCATCAATTTTGAGTCTATTTTCATGTGTGGTGTAAGGAAAGGGTCCAATTTCATTTTTCTGCATGTGGCTGTCCAATTTTCCCAGCACTATTTGTTGAAGAGGCTGTCTTTTTTCCATTGGACATTCTTTCCTGTTTTGTTAAAGATTAGTTGACCATAGAGTTGAGGGTCTATTTCTGGGCTCTCTATTCTGTTCCATTGATCTAGTTGTCTGTTTTTGTGCCAATACCATACTACTTTGATGATGACAGCTTTGTAATCAGTGAGTTTCTTATACACTAACAATGAAAATACAGAAAGAGAAATTAGAGAATCGATTCCATTTACTATAGCACCAAGAACCATAAGATACCTGGGAATAAACCTAACCAAAGAGGTAAAGATTCTGTACTTGAGGAACTACAGAACACTCATGAAAGAGATTGAGGAAGACACAAAAAGATGGAAGACCATTCCATGCTCTTGGATCGGAAGAAGAAACATTGTTAAAATGTCTATACCGCCTAGAGCAATCTATACTTTTAATGCCATTCCGATCAAAATTCCACCAGGATTCTTCAAAGAGCTGGAGCAAATAATCCAAAAATTTGTATGGAATCAGAAGAGACGCCGAATCACTAAGGAAATGTTGAAAAACAAAAATAAAACTGGGAGAATCACATTACCTGATTTCAAGCTTTATTACAAAGCTGTGATTACCAAGACAGCATGGTACTGGCATAAAAATAGACACATAGGGCGCCTGGGTGGCTCAGTGGGTTAAGCCGCTGCCTTCGGCTCAGGTCATGATCTCAGGGTCCTGGGATCGAGTCCCGCATCAGGCTCTCTGCTGAGCAGAGAGCCTGCTTCCCTCTCTCTCTCTCTCTGCCTGCCTCTCCATCTACTTGTGATTTCTCTCTGTCAAATAAATAAATAAAATCTTAAAAAAAAAATAGACACATAGACCAGTGGAACAGAGTAGAGAGCCCAGATATGGACCCTCAACTCTATGGTCAATAAATCTTCGACAAAACAGGAAAAAATATACAGTGGAAGAAAGACAGTCTCTTTAATAAATGGTGCTGGGAAAACTGGACAGCTATATGTAGAATAATGAAACTCGACCATTCTCTTACACCGTATACAAAGATAAAATGGATAAAAGACCTCAACATGAGACAGGAATCCACCAGAATCCTAGAGGAGAACATAGGCAGTAATCTCTTCGATATCAGCCACAGCAACTTCTTTCAAGATATGTAATAGAGCTTGAAGTCCGGAATTGTGATGCCATGAACTTTGGCTTTCTTTTTCAATATTCTGTTGGCTATTCAAGGTCTTTTCTGGTTCCATATAAATTTTAGGCTTATTTGTTCCATTTCTTCGAAAAAAAAAAAGGATGTTATTTTGATAGGAATTGCATTAAATACGTAGATTTCTTTAGGTAGCATAGACATTTTCACAACATTTGTTCTTCCAATCCAGGAGCATGGAACATTTTTCCATTTCTTTGTGTCTTTCTCAATTTCTTTCATGAGTACATTATAGTTTTCTGAGTATAGATTCTTAGCCTTTTTGGTTAGGTTTATTCCTAGGTATCTTATAGTTTTGGGTGCAATTGTAAATGGGATTGACTCCTTAATTTCTCTTTCTTCTGTCTTGTTGTTGGTGTAGAGAAATGCAACTATTTCTGTGCATTGATTTTATATCCTGACACTTTACTGAATTCCTGTACAAGTTCTAGCAGATTTGGAGTGGAGTCTTTTGGATTTTCCATATATAGTATCATATCATCTGCGAAGAGTGATAGTTTGACTTATTTTTTGCCGATTTGGATGCCTTTGATTTCCTTTTGTTGTCTGATTGCTGAGGCTAGGACCTCTAGTACTATGTTGAATAGCAGTGGTGATAATGGACATGCCTGCTGTGTTCCTGACCTTAGCGGAAAAGCTTTCAGTTTTTCTTCATTGAGAATGATATTTGTGGTGGGTTTTTCATAGATGGCTTTGATGATATTGAGGTATGTGCCCTCTATCCCTACACTTTGAAGAGTTTTGATCAGGAAGGGATGCTGTACTTTGTCAAATGCTTTTTCAGCATCTATTAAGAGTATCATATGGTTCTTGTTCTTTCTTTTATTAATGTATTGTATCACATTGATTGATTTGCGGATATTGAACCAATCTTATGCCCTGGAATAAATCCCACTTGGTCATGGTGAATAATCCTTTTAATGTACTGTTGAATCCTATTGGCTAGTATTTTGGTGAGAATTTTTGCATCTGTGTTCATCAAGGATATTGGTCTGTAGTTCTCTTTGTTGATGGGATCCTTGTCTGGTTTTATATCTTGACACTTTACTGAATTTGAGGTCCTTCATCCATTTTGAGTCTATTTTCATGTGTGGTGTAAGGAAATGGTCCAATTTCATTTTTCTGCACGTCGCTGTCCAATTTCCTCAGCACCATTTGTTGAAGAGGCTGTCTTTTTTCCATTGGACATTCTTTCCTGCTTTGTCAAAGATTAGTTGACCATAGAGTTGAGGGTCTATTTCCGGGCTCTCTATTCTGTTCCATTGATCTAGTTGATCAAGGTAATGCTGGCCTCATAAAATGAGTCTGGAAGTTCTCCTTCCATTTCTATTTTTTGGAACAGTTTCAAGAGAATAGTAATTTGTTCTTCTTTAAACGTTTGGTAGAATTCCCCTGGGAAGCCGTCTGGCCCTGGGCTTTTGTTTGGAGATTTTTGATAACTGTTTCAATCTCCTTACTGGTTATGGGTCTGTTCAGGTTTTCTCTTTCTTCCTGGTTCAGTTGTGGTAGTTTATATGTCTCTAGAAATGCATCCATTTCTTCCATATTGTCAAATTTGTTTGCGTAGAGTTGCTCATAGTATGTTCTTATAATTGTTTGTATTTCTTTGGTGTTAATTGTGATCTCTCCTCTTTCATTCATGATTTTATTTATTTGGGTCATTTCTCTTTTCTTTTTGATAAGTCTGACCAGAGATTTATCAATCTTATTAATTCTTTCAAAGAACCAGCTCCTAGTTTCATTGATTTGTTCTATTTTTTTTGTTTGTTTCTATTTCATTGATTTCTGCTCTGATCTTTATTATTTCTCTTCTCCTGCTGGGTTTAGGGTTTCTTTATTGTTCTTTCTCCAGCTCCTTTAGGTGTAGGGTTAGGTTGTGTACTTGAGACCTTTCTTGTTTCTTGAGAAAGGCTTGTACCACTAAATATTTTCCTCTCGGGACTGCCTTTGCTGTGTCCCACAGATTTTGAACCATTGTGTTTTCATTATCATTTGTTTCCATGAATTTTTTCAATTCTTCTTTAATTTCCTGGTTGACCCATTCATTCTTTAGAAGGATGCTGTTTAGTCTCCATGTATTTGGGTTCTTTCCAAATTTCCTCTTGTGATTGAGTTCTAGCTTCAGAGTATTGTGGTCTGAAAATATGCAGAGAATGATTCCAATATTTTGATACTGGTTGAGACCTGATTTAGGACCGAGGATGTGATCTATTCTGGAGAATGTTCCATGTGCATTCTGTTGTATTGGGTATTGCGTGTGTACAATGTGTATTCTGTTGCTTTGGGATGAAATGGTCTGAATATATCTGTGATGTCCATCTGGTCCAGCGTGTCATTTAAGGCCTTTATTTCCTTGTTGATCTTTTGCTTGGATGATCTGTCCATTTCAGTGAGGGGGAGTGTTAATGTCCCCTACTATTATTGTATTATTGTTGATATGTTTCTTTGATTTTGTTATTAATTGGTTTGTATAGTTGGCTGCTCCCACGTTGGGGGCATAGATATTTAAAATTGTTAGATCTTCTTGTTGGACAAATCCTTTGAGTATGATATAGTGTCCTTCCTCATCTCTTATTATAGTCTTTGGCTTAAAATCTAATTGATCTGATATAAGGATTGCCACTCCAGCTTTCTTTTGCTGTCCATTAGCATGGTAAATTGTTTTCCACCCCCTCACTTTAAATCTGGAGGTGTCTTTGGGTCTGAAATGAGTTTCTTGTAGGCAACATTTGGATGGGTTTTGTTTTTTTATCCATTCTGATACCCTGTGTCTTTTGATTTGGGCATTTAGCCCATTAACATTCAGGGTAACTATTGAGAGATATGAATTTAGTGCCATTGTATTGCCTGTAAGGTGACTGTTACTGTATATTGTCTCTGTTCCTTTCTGATCTACTACTTTTAGGCTCTCTCTTTGCTTAGAGGACCCCTTTCAATATTTCCTGTAGAGCTGGTTTGGTGTTTGCAAATTATTTCAGTTTTTGTTTGTCCTGGAAGCTTTTTATCTCTCCTTCTATTTTCAATGATAGCCTAGCTGGATATAGTACTCTTGGCTGCATTTTTTTCTCATTTAGTGCTCTGAAAATATCATGCCAGGTCTTTCTGGCCTGCCAGGTCTCTGTGGATAAGTCTGCTGTCAATCTAATATTTTTACCATTGTATGTTACAGACTTCTTTTCCCGGGCTGCTTTTAGGATTTTCTCTTTGTCACTAAGACTTGTAAATTTTACTATTAGGTGACAGGGTGTGGACCTATTCTTGTTGATTTTGATGCTTATTCCCTTTGCCATATTAGGGAAATTCTCTCCAATAATTCTCTCCAATATACCTTCTGCTCCCCTCTGTCTTTCTTCTTCTTCTGGAGTCCCAATTATTCTAATGTTGTTTTGTCTTAGGGTGTCACTTACCTCTCAAATTCTGCCCTCGTGGTCCAGTAGCTGTTTGTCCCTCTTTTGCTCAGCTTCTTTATTCTCTGTCATTTGGTCTTCTATATCGCTAATTCTTTCTTCTGCCTCATTTATCCTAGCAGTGAGAGCCTCCATTATTTATTGCACCTCATTAATAGCTTTTTTGATTTCAACTTGGTTAGATTTTAGTTCTTTTATTTCTCTGGAAAGGGCTTTTATATCTCCCAAGAGGGTTTCTCTAATATCTTCCATGCCTTTTGCGAGCCCGGCTAGAACTTTGAGAATCTTGTCATTCTGAACTCTATATCTGACATATTACCAATGTCTGTATTGATTAGGTCCCTAGCCTTCGGTACTCCCTCTTGTTCTTCTTTTTTTTTTTTTTTGTGGTGAATTTTTCCACCTTGTCATTTTGTCCAGATAAGAGTATATGAAGGAGCAAGTAAGATACTAAAAGGGTGGCAAAGACCCCAGGAAAATACGCTTTAACCAAATCAGAAGAGAACCAAATCTTGGGGGGGGGGGGAAAGGGATAAAAAGAGGTTCAGAAAAAAAAAGAAACAATTAAAAAAAGAAAATGAATAAAGAAAAAATATAAAAAAGAAATAAATATATATTAGATAAACTAGTTTAAAAACGTTAAAAAAAGAAAAGGGTAAAAGTTAAAAAAGTTTAGCAGAAGAAGAAAAAAAAAAAGAAAAAAACCAACTTAAATTAACTGCAAGACTAAAGAACCATGGGAAGAAAGCCATGAGTTCCGTGCTTTGCTTTTTCCTCCTCTGGAATTCTGCTGCTCTCCTTGGTATTGAAACCACACTCCTTGGTAGGTGAATTTTGGTCTCGGCTGGATTTCTTGTTGGTCTTCTGGCGGAGGGGCCTGGTGTAGTGATTCTCAAGTGTCTTTGCCCCAGGCAGAATTGCACTGCCCTTACCAGGGGCCGGGCTGAGAAATCCGCTCAGGTTTGCTTTCAGGAGCTTTTGTTCCCTGAGCGCTTTCCGTAGAGTTCCGGAGGACAGGAATGCAAATGGTGGCCTCCTGGTCTCCGGCCCGGAGGAGCCGAGAGCCCAGGACCCCACTCCTCAGTGCGCCCTCAGAGAAAAGTGCCCAGCAACTCCCGTCTGCTTGACCTCCTGCCGCGCTCCGAGCTCACCAAGCCTGTGACCGGTTCAAGGTAACACCGAGCTGTGATCTTACTGTCGGTTCTGTCTCTGTAGCTGGCTCTCCGTTCCAATACCCGCAAGCTCTGCGACACTCAGACACCCCCGATCCTTCTGTGACCCTGCGGGACCTGAGGCCACGCTGACCCCGCATGGGCTTCGCCCCGGGTAGCCTCTGGAGCGATGTCCCTCAGCAGAACAGACTTTTAAAAGTCCTGATTTTGTGCTCCATTGCTCTGCCACTTGCCAGGAGCCGGCCCCACCCCCCGGGGTTTATCTTCCTGTCGCTTTGGATTCACGTCTCCGCCGGTCCTACCTTTCAGAAAGTGGTTGTTTTTCTGTTTCTAGAATTGCTGCTCTTCTTCTCTTCAATCTGCCATTGGATTTGCAGGTGTTTGCAATGTTTAGATAAGCTATCTAGCTGATCTCCGGCTAGCTGAAGTAGTCTCAGCCTGCTACTTCTCCGCCATCTTGACTCCTCCCTCGCTGTCTTCCTTTTTAAGCTCTTAACATCTTCAGTGTGTCCAAATCACACTAAGACTTTCTCTTCAGCTCACATTATTGTGCTTGGGTTGCCTGCTTTGAGATGCCTGTGTTTTTGCTTCACACCAGAGACAAACTGATGCTCGAGGTGGCCCTGGGCAGAGCCCTGCCCCCTCTGCTGGCGGGCGAGGCTGGGGTGTGGGACGGCGGCACAGGCTGGTTTGCACTAAAGGCTCCTCATCCGACGTGAACCCTTCGTGGAGTATCCTAGTCATCAAGCGGCACTGGGGAACCCTTTGTGACACCCAGTATGCTGGGGTCTCTGGGCCAAGTGGGGCTTCCCCTCCTGCCTCCCGCACCGGATGTGGACCCTAATCCCTCTCTGTGCGTGCACCCCTCACTCTGCCCATCGGGGAGCTCTGGTCCTGTGCAGTGACGGGAGGATGTGCCCAGAGATTGCAAACAACTATCATCAACAGCCAAACTATGGGAAGAGCCAGATGTGCATCAGCAGACGATGGGATGAAGAAGGGACGGGCCA